>NW_010190645.1:80864-117737 GCF_000695765.1 Mesitornis unicolor | reverse complement strand
TCCTGCTGACCGAAGGGTTTCATGCTGGAAATGCTAATGGTGCTCGCGTTGGCCATAGCTCACCCCCTTGTTCTCATTGTCTACAGAAACCTGCAATTCAACCAAATCACTGGCACCCACCGTATTGACTGCAGCACATCTATATGCCCACACATGCCTCACCCAGGAACTCTTCCACACATCCACACGCACGAATCACCGCAGAATTCAAGGGGATGGCAAAGGCTGAAACCTCGAGTGCTAAGCTAAAGAAGAGGAATTCTCTCGTTTTTCTCTCTGCTGCCAAGTCCTTAGCTTTATTCTCCCATCCAGTCAACAGATTAAAAAGCCTGGTTTCCACAACTTTGAAACTGAGCTTATTTGAGAGTCAGAAGATTAGCAGCCAAGGGTGTCTTCTGCCGAGGCATGGGCACTGCCTGGACAAGCTGAACAGTCATTAGGAAACCTTGACAACAAAGAAGCAAAATATTTTCCAAAGCCTTGACAGGAATGTAAACCAACTGGAATAATAATAATAATTATAATATGTAAGTAAGAGATTTAGGGGCCCTAAACCGGTCCAAGAATACTGCTCTGGGCTAGCAAAAGCTGTGTGAGAGAAAGCCCGTTCAACTGACATAGGTGGGAAAATCAAGATGCAAGATGCAAAGCTGTACTGTATGATGAAACTGGGCAGAAGGTTTCCTAGTACCACAACCCACATGCCACGTCCATGCACCACAAAGGTCTCACCCAGTACACATTCAAATTTGCTCAAAAATTTCTAATAGGCTAACTTTGACTGGCACTGACCTCGGGAGAGCACCTCATACGCCTAAGCCTGTTAGCTTTCTCAGGTGTGCCAGGCTCTTCTGCCCAGCCTCCCACTGCTGCCCAAAAAGGTGCAGATGTCCATCATGTCCCAACCCATATCTGCCAGGCCTGAGCAGATGCCTTGGATGCATTTCAGCTGCTTAGGATGCCTGGATCCCTTTCCCAGGGTCCTCATGGTGCTGATGAGGCGAGACTGCGTGGGGACCTTCAAACATGGGTGGTGGTGGGCTCTGGCTGTCCAGAGGGCAATGGCTCTGCCATGACTGACACACGAAATCCTCACTAAAACAGCGTGAGGGCTCTGAGAAATCTTCCCTTTCAATCATATTTGTGGAAACCAGAATGAAGTTGGGATGCTGAATGCCTGGAGAAAACATAAATTTGGGACTGTTTTCAAGCCACAGCGCCACACCACCATCTCAGGGTTTACACGGCAGGTAGTTCACTCATACTTACACTTCCTACACTCAGCAAGAACTCTAAAAAATTTCAGTTTTTCTTTTAAACAATCTCGCTGTATTTTTTCCCATGACTCTTCTGATAAGGTAGGATGTGAAGCTTCTTGAAAATGCTGTTGAAAAACATAAAATTCCATTTGCAAACTGAAAAGAAGCAACGAGTGAAATACGACTCTGTTTTTTCCATTTCACCACTGCTATTTGTTTGCAATAGAAAGCTCTGCGTTCCCTGCTAACTCTGGCTGCATCGCAGGGCAGACACTGAAGGAACAGTGCTTTCCAGACCCGAGATGATGACAGAGATCAGCTCAGGAGACGCTGTGGGAAGTGACTCCTAGGGAAAGTTCTCGTTCGCTTTGCTTCACGGGAAAAAAACCCCTCCCAAAACCTCAAACTCCATTGCATTTTCCCTAATCTACACAGAACTTTATTATGGATAACAGGGTCTTCGAAATGATCCTAAACCATCTTCTGAATGAAAGGACACTTGCCTGTATATGGAGCTATCTGAATGCATTTATGCTGATGTAATATGCACTCTCCCACTACAGAGGAAAGGTTGCATTCACAGAAAGCACTTATCAAGATTAAATTTACATTTTCTGAGATTGTCAGAAAGTGCTTTTCATGAAGAACAACTGCAAAAGCCATGCTCACATTTAGAAAAGCTCCAAAAAGCACTTTCTGAAATAGGCTTTGCTACTCCTGAACCTGACGGAGCTCAAAAATGCACAGAGGGGCTGATGTGCTGTTTTTAAAGAAATGTGTTGATGGCTCCGAGTTTCTAAAACAATCAGAATTAATTCAGAATATAATTTAAATGAGAGAGTTTCATAGATTGAACTGCATGCTTAGCTACATCTCTGCCTTTACATGCACGTATATACACACTGGCAGGCACAAAACACCTTTTCTGTATTTAGGTAGGTCTCAACACAGTAAAAATACATTTCCTATATGTGATCTTGCACTTAATGTGTGCACGCTATGCACTGGGGACCCACATGCAAGAAATTCCTGAGACTACAGGAAAAAGGGTTCCCAAGCTACAGAAACCACAGTTTTCTCTTAACACAAAAGACCAAAAAATGAAGCATCCCCAGTGAGGCTCAGCAGCCATCCCCGCTGCTTTAAGAATCCGCACTATGAACCACAACCAAACTCGACAAAACCCAGTAAACCCACAGCCCCAAACAGTTCCCTGTATTAACAGCTCCTTTGGCTCACACATCCGAGATGAGGGTTATGTTCTCATTTGTGAGAGGGGAAATTTCTACATACAGCAGCACTCGTCATCAAAAACACACACTCTCAAGTTTAGCGAGATAAGTGGGATTTTGCAGACGATGTTAGCAAACTCATTTGCCAAATGGGTTGTCACAGCTGAAAATTCCTGACCATGTGAAGAGAGTTATTGGACAAATTAATCCTTCCTGGTCTGTGCTCTGAAATATCAACAATTTGTCTGAGTTACAGCCTGCACTAAACCTTTTCGGGTGTCCTATGAGAAACGAGTCTGGTATGTTTAGCCCTGTTTCCAGAGAGCTAATATTTCTGCACCACAAAAATTACAACCTCGGTTATTGTTCCCCTTGCTGGCAGTTCTCAGCAGAGGCCTCAAAGACTGAATACGCCTCACAACAGAAATGACTAAATGCTGAAAAGAGCCTGTTGGCAATCGCAGGGAGCTTTGCTGTCACCATTGATAGACCCAAAATTTCACTTCGTCCAAGCAGAGGAACCCCACACTCGAGTTGAGAGAAAGACTGAAGGAGTTTGCTGTATTACTGCTACTGTTCAGGGACTACATCTGCTTCCTAGAAATGTCAATAATTATCTATTATTGAAACGAAGAACTGAAAGATGTGACTTAAAAGCATTATCATTTTGATTAATTTTTGCCACTTGTAGGCAGTTACTCATTAAACATTTAGACTTGAAATAGGTAATCTGGGAAGACTACGATCACATTTGCAGAGTCCCAGCAAGCAAAGAGCTGCTTCATTTCAAATTGCTACTTTTTTGCCTAAAAATGATTTCAAAAACTGTAAAAACTCAGTCTGCTACATCACCAGCATCTTAGTTCACTGCGATGGCTTTGTTCTTTTCCTCTGATTTCTGAAAGCTTTGAAGGTAATCTCCTGTGTCACTTTAAGAACTACATCACTTCAGTGCCAAAACCAACAGCAATAAACAAAAAGACCAAGCTAGTATATTTGTTTCTATGCATATGCATGTGTGTGTGTATATATATATATCGAGCAAGAATACAGCACAGCAGTCTCATCAGATAGCTCCCTTTAGCTCTAAAAAAAATATTCCCCAAACTCTCTTTCTTGGCAAAATTTGATTTACCTTGATGAATATTCCATAAAGGGATTTTTTTCCTTTCCCTCTCAAGGCAGAAAAGAATCAAAGTAATTAAAGAACAAGAACAGCTTCCTTCTGACTTGCAATTAAAGCTGATCACTCCCACAAACTTTCCTACCTGCAGCCAGCACGCTGCTCTCGCCAGCCTGCACAAAACCTACCTCCGGTTGCAGAGGAACCAGCCCTGACCTCCAGCCACAGCTGCTGCACAGTAACTCTTGAAAGCGACGGAAAAGGGAAGAAGAGCATCACCAAGGGAGCAGATGAACCCTAACTGTGCCTGACAATGGTGGCCTAGGGCTGGAGGTGATGGAGCACCACTGCTGGTGCTGCCCACAGCCCCGAGACCGGGGCAACATCTGAGCACGGCCACGGTTCGGCCACAACACGGGCAGAAGGTATTTAAGATGGACCACGTTGTTGTGCTGCTATCAGCTGTTTCATACATTGCCTTGCTGCAGTCTGGCAGGGGTACTCTGGATGAGAACATCTGCTTCTTTCCACAGTGCTCTGTCACCTCAAGATGATAAATTTGGCCTCCCCTCTCCCCTTCCTTCTCCGTCCTTGAAGAGCCAGCACGCCACAGCAATCAAGGCTGACCAGCTCAGGTTTATTCTGCTGTTTGTCAAATAAAACCTTGGTCAGCGGTCAAAACAAAAGGGAAGTCAGGAAGGACAGAAGTGGTATTTTCATGAAAGTTGCTCATCTGGTGAGCACATAAAAAAACAAATGAGTAAGAAAGCAGCACCTGTGGGACAGCGCTGGATCCTTCCTCCAGGCTTACAATTATGCACCCTGGAAGCATCTCAAAACCATACCAAGACGATGTTTGGTGCCAAACACGGACTACCACAGACCCGCTCGTCACGCCAAACTGCTTGCACACATGGCCCTCTCGGAGTATAGTCTGTCCTGTATCAATATCACCTTCCTCTGCATGAAAACACAGAATAAACTTCCCAGCATCCTCTATGAGCCTGAAAATGCAGTTATTCCTTTCAGGCAGAATTATCTCCGTTAATATTCATAACTACAGAAGAGGAGAGGTGTAAAGGTTAAGCCCAATCAATTCAACTGCTCTACAGCCTGCAGTGCTGCACAGAGCTGAGAAGTCAGACCCTAAACCTCTGCCATCCATTCAAAACAGAAATTCCTTCCCCGTTATGGAAATAATGGCTGATTTAGAGCTGGAAAAAATAAATCTGGCAAGTTCAGTGACTCCTCCAAGGTCACAGAGAGTTAGTGGCTGTCAGGAACTGGCTGGAGGAAACCAGACCTCTCCCTGCTCTGAATCAACACGGAGTTCACCTACTCCGGTGTGCGTGCACAGGGCTAGGATGGCTGATCTCCCAAAGCCAGCCAGTTATATCATATTCCCTCCCCACAAAACCAAAAATGACATATTTTGGACAATTTCTGATGAAGACAAACTCTTTTCTGCAAGCTCATCACAACGACAGCAAAAGAGCGAAAGTGGGGGGAAAAAATCCCTCTCCAAAACCAGTATTAAATATTAAGGTTGGTACACTTAATCCAGGGCTGATTCAAAGCATATATACATGGACCTATGATGCTTTCCAAAAAAGCTTCAGAAAAGCTCTTGGCAAAGGGTACTTCCCTTGTCTCCTCTTTGTGCCAGTCCCAAAGAACGAGACAGACAGTAATACCCTGCAAACAAGCGTGGCTGGGAGTGCTGGAAGCAGCCAGCGACCAGAGGTTAATTTTTTATTAATTAGAGCACAAAGCATCCTGGCTTGTCCCTCATTAGGGCATCTCCAGGCAGTCTGGCTTGAGCAGAGCACCGAGGGGGGCGGCAGGCACCCTGCGACAGGGCTGTGGTGGAGAAAGGAGATCGCTCCCGCTCCAGAAATGCTTCTTCAACCGGGACACAGCAAGCCTTGGTCACCAGCAGCTTCCTGGGCTGGGAAAAGGAGATTTCAGTGCATTTCTGGCTGTGCTTGTCTGATGAGGCTCCTGAAATCTGAACCTGCAGCAACAAAACCCCTCCATTTTAGCCAGGCTGGTTTTTTAAATAGCTGGGGAGGGAGAGAGCACCAGGGAAGGCAGGCAAGGAAAATCATCAGGAAAGCAAGCAAAGGGAGAAGAAAGCAAGAGTGGATATTACAGATTCATATATTTAAATATAACCCTACTATGTCTGATAACTCGAGAGCACAGGGTCTCAACTGGAAGATTAAAAATGTGAAATGAACCTTGTGTGGCTGTCACGTCTTGAAATATATAGCACCACGAGTCAGCAAACTTGATTTTTTCTGCCTTATTGCAAAACAGACTCCTAGCACTGCAAACCTAACCCCACTAGATCATCCCCAAATCCTGGAGAGGCAGCTGAACATCTCCACACGTGACTGAGAGGAGAAAGAACATACAGTGCCTGCAACAACATGGCTTATGAGCTGCACATCCCTTCCCCTTGATACGCTGCAGATAAGGACGGCTGCTTCACAGGCCAAGCCATGGGGAGGTGCATGTCTGTCCACTCACGGGCTGGAGTTGCCTCTTCTTTCATTTCTTCTTCTCATTTTTCATTCTGTTCTCCTGGGAAGACAGCTCAGACAGTGTCTGGCCTCACTCGGAGATAAACCTCCTTGTTCTTGTCAAAAGCGGTGCCGGATGAATGGCAGCGCAGGCAGCGTGGTATTTTAACTCTTAAGGTCGGATTAAAGAGTGGCAGCATAGCATCAGCGCTGGCACAGGGCACGCACAGCTCGCCGACAACATCCACGTCTCCAAATCACCTGCTGTTTCAATTACGCGTCAGCTGAAACTTTCTTATTTGCAGTTCCTAACAGGAGAATATCAAATGATACTTGCAATATGGAAGCGCATCACATCAAATTAAGGGAAGTTTAAAAATTTAAATTAATCACCAATTTTAAATTGACCCCTTGGTAGGCAGTGTTGCCGCCTACTGACGTTTCTGCCAGGCACAGGCGGCTTTGTTCCTCAGACGTCCTCTTTAAATTCCACGTTTTTGATTCAGCTGCATTGCCTCTGCCTGAAGATCAAAACAAGCTTTTCAAAAAATTACAAAACCCTGAATTAAGTAAATAAATGCATAAGCTGAGGTTGGAAGTATCTAGGAAATATACCCTAGAGTGACGTTAACAAGCAGCAGAATTAGAAATAAAGCTGATCTCTAGATTCAGATTTCTTTTAAATTGGAACTATTTTCAAAGTTGTGAAGAAGCTGAGCCATTGGGATGCAAAACCAAGTATCTATTTCTTTAAATGACTTTAAAAGGTAACTTCGTACATCAGAGCCCATGACTGTTCAAGTATTTTCAGAAAATTTGCTGAAAACTCATTAGTATGCCTTTTATATGCTGTACTGTAGCCCAATACCGAGGCAATAGCCATAGGTACCACATTTGCATTTTTATGCAGACATTTACATGAATAAATGAAGTGTTTTGTATGTCTGGATTCCCATTTAGACACAAATCCCTGTTTCCGAGAGCACATTTTTGGGAGCATGCTGAAAACAGAGCCCTTAAACAATGTCTTGCTGCAGCAGCCTTCCCCCAGTGTGGCAGTGAGCTGGCAATTTTGAACTCATTTTTCCTCTCTATCTCCAGAGCTGTGCAAGACCCTTGGAGCATTTCCGACCCCTACGAGCGTGCCTGTTTACCCATGGCAACGCTACAGCTTACAGCAAACTCATTCCCTTGCAAATGATCCCCTTGGCACCACGTTTTGGAATTTGCTCCCTCATTTTCAGAGGAGGTACAGCGAGACCTACAGAAGCATCTCGGCACAGGCTTCCTGTGCCTTTTTAGCTCACTGGAAATCCAAGCAATTTGAAAAAATGGAAATGGAGGGGGAAAAAATGGACCATGGGAGAAAACAGCGATGAAGGCAGATATTCAGACTGCCTGCAGGAAGGCTCCTTGCAGCTGCAGCTTCTCCCAGGTCGATGGTGGTGAGGAGTTGCAGGGGCTCCATGCCCTAATCAGTCTCTGGGGAAGCCTCCACCAGTGGCAGCCGTGGGCTCTGGTCCTGGGTCTGCTCCGAATTTCCCGTGGGACTGGGAGAGTTATTTAAAACGTGTAGTGCTTCAGCATTTCATTAATTCATCAGTGGGTCAAATCACAGTTTAACACCAGTCCCAATTCCTAAAAGGAACGTGTTCGGTTCAGAAGGCAGTCGTATGCACTCTACGCGCTAAGAGACAAAAGGAATACAAAATCTCCCGTGCCACTATTTAAAAAAAAATACCCAAACCGTCCCTCGCTGCAGCACTGCCTTCTGCTAAACGCTGTGAAATGCTATGATGAGCTATTTGTTTCCATCCCCAAAGACTTCCTCTTAAAAACTCTGCAGCTCAGTTGTGAAGTCGTTATTTCGAGCCTTTGGAAAGCTGGATTTTCTGAAGGACACCGCAACCTTCGCTCCCTCCGAGCCCTGCAGTACCCACACATTTGGGAAATGCAGATGGAGGAGCATGGGGCTGGATCCCACAAAAGCCAAGCGTGGCTTGGGAAAAAAAACCCAAACTCCACAATTCCCTTAGCACACATGTTTTTCTCTTCAAGTCGAATCCCCTGCTCGCCGTCTCTGAGGCTAAAGCTAAAAAAAGCCTACAAAGTGTCTAAGTTATTCCATTTTTTTTAAAGGCTCAGACATTAAACTATTTGGCTAACAACTGTTTTTAGGCATGAGAACAGCATATGAATCATTATTATTATCAAGTTCTGTATTTAAAGCAAAAATCTCCTACAGGAAAAGAAGGTTGCAGAGAGCCTGGCTTGGCAGACACAGCAGCAGAGTGTAGTACCGCCGCGCTGCCATGAGAAGACACCCCAAAATACTTAGACCTGTACCCTGAAGTCCCTCTCTGTAACAGCTCCTTACCTGAAAACTGTGCTCAAGGCCCACTGGACCACTCTGAATCCAGGATTGAACACCATGCTACCAGGCTATGGAGCAAAAACCTGCAGGAGCATCCGCCAGTCCCACTAACCCTCCTTCCTCCTTGCAGCCACCACCGCAGAGCAACCACCAAAAGGTCCTGTGCAACTGCTGGAGCTTCGATGCCTGGGTTTGCCCCACGTAGAATAAGCCAAGGGTGAAGTTCCCAAAACTGTTCAGTATCTAAGGCCTTGTTTTTGCCCCAGGGAGACTGATAGGGCTCTTCACCTCCAGCCTTGCCTGCCTGTAGCTCATCATTGGCTTTTCTTTTTTTAATTCCTCCTGCTATGCTCCGAGCTGGACAGAGGCTAATTGAAAAAACAGCCCAAATATTGCGTGCACGGTACAACTCTGTCACCAGAATGTCACAGCTCCTCTCTCAGGTACCAGACCTACCCTCAAGCTCAGCCTCAGCTGGCGCAGTGAAGGACACAGTGCCCATGGCCACCAACAGGATTCAGCGCTGCGACAGCAGCCACAGATGGGAGCGTGTCTCACAGCAATGAAGGGAGCCTTTTCAATCTTGTTGGTTCAATCATATTAAGCTTAACAAAAATGAAAACATGGCCTTTGTCCATCAAGACAAAGGTACTGGAGCAGCCGAGGCTGCTGTCTCAGCTCTTCTGGTATTAATTCTTGTTAGTGTGTACACAGTACGTCTGGGCTCCTTTGGTCTATGGACACTTTCGTCGGCAGTGTCCACAGCTGGTACCTGCACCACCTCTCTTTTTCTCGCCTGTAAAACAGGCGGAGGAGCCAGCCACACCTCACTGGGCCATGATGCAACCCAGCTGCTGCTTGCAACATGCCATGGATTTCTGGAGGAATGCGGCGCTTTCGTTAACTGCTCGGTAACTGAAAGCCAGACAACTTGAAAGCTTTTTCCTACTTGGCACTTGTGCAGAGTGGAAATTTCTGTAACAAAGGTAAAATCATCAGCTGCACCAGGAGCTGCTGTAACGCAGAGGCTCGTGCTCTGGCGTTTCAAGTCCATAAATCTAGCAGGCCTTGTGTGGGGTGCCAAAATTGCCAAGGCAGGGAGAGAGACCTAGAAATGCAGAGAGAGAGGAGCCTGTGACCCTGCAGCCACCATCTTCCAGTGCCTGGTTTATCCAAAGAGGCTGAGATTACAAAGCACCTGGAAGGAGCATCAGAGCTGCGTGCACACCCACCTGGGACAGCAGGGACGTGGGTTTCCCAAACAGAGGAGGCCAGTAAGCAGTTCATGGTTTACTCCAAATACTGGATGCAGTGTTTCACCTGGCTAAAGACTGCTGTTGGTAAAAGGCTGCAGAGCACTAACACAAAAAATACTGATGCTACTGAACGTGCCAATAGTGTGCTGATGTGCTGGAAAACAACGGAGATTGCCACAATGCTCCGATGGAGAAGGAGGATGGGGTTTGTAGGTCCAGTAAGGCCAGGCATTTTAAAACCCTTATGTAAAAATACCCTCTCTCTCACAGTAAAAAAAGAGAAAAAGTGCCTTCGGATATTTGGCGTTAGCCACCAGGAGGCAGGCAAATCTAAACATGTTCACGTAGATGCAAAATTAAACCTGACAGCCATACCACTCCTCGGCAAGCAAACAATATCACCAAAGGAAAGCAGCAAAACGGTCCCCATTTGTAAGGCTAAGCTTCATTGTAAGCAAAAATCCTTCCCAAAGGAAGGCATTGAGAACCGATGGAAACCAATGACACGGCTTGTCACCGCGGGGGGCATCTTCTGCTGTGCCTGGTGCCTCCGCTTCTCGGGCAGTTTGGGGCTGGTGGCCCTTGGGTCTCGTGTGAAACTGCCAAGCAAAGCTCTGGCCATCCCAGCCTGGAAAGCAGGCAACCTGCCCCTTGTCCACCAGGACCTCCTGCAGAAGGGGGTATCGCTAAGGGCTGACCTGCAAGCACAAATGCCCCAAAAATCCTTTAGAATTGCTCTATGTAATTAGGAAAACACCGTGAAGTATGATGCGTAAATCACAGGTAGCTCTATAGACTGCAAGAAGGCATTTCAAGGTAGCTGAATTATCTTGACACAAAGGAGTTATTTATACATAAATTACAGTAAGTTCGCCCATGCTAATGAGGCTGTCATCCCCCACTGTGATTTACCGTAATTTTGTAATGGAAAAGCTTCATTTCCCTGACACCAGAGTGGTAATGCGACCGGTAATTCCCCCATCAGGGGTGGTGGTGAACCCCAGGTGCATTTGCAGGTCAGGGGGGTCCCGCTGGCCACCCCCAGCCTGGGGAGGCCGCCCCACAGGCCTGCGTGGCCACCGACCCAGCGGCCACTGGGGCGTCACAGGCAGAGGATGCCTGCCCTTGCCTAGCAACCAGCACGAGGCCGGTACATTGGCATCAACATACAAGTAATTAAAACGAGGGAGACCGGGTTTAAAGCTGAAAGCTGAGCAGGAAAATTAAAATGTGGCTGAAGTGAATTCTTTCATAATAAACACATGAAGAACAGCCTCGTTAGGGCATTTGCTTTAATAAACAAAGCACTGTTTTATCCGCCCTCTGCATCGCTCGTGCCCCACAGGCTCTCTCCTACCACGTTAGCTCTTGCCCCACCAGGCTGCCCATGGCGCAGTCCCCAGGGTCAGCAAGGGGAGGGACAGTGAGGAGAAGGCCACAGTGCAGGGCACAGGTTGGCCACAACGCAGAGGTGCCACCACGGCTTCAGGCCTGCGGGGCTTTCCATGAGGCACTCTTGCTTTCACCTCTGCAAAAACACCCCGGCTTTCCTTTCCAGACCCAGCTCCCACTCAGAAATGAGTCTGCAGGAACGCAACCTTGGTCCTTCTGCTTTTCTTCCCTGTTTATGAGGCAGTACTAAGATATTTATCTCAATTTCAAAGCAGCAGTCATCCTGTGCGAGCCTCCAATTTCCAACGTGGCAGTGTGCTGGCCCTGCGTGATGGGTACAAACTCAGCCAAAACTATGAGAGTCTGTGTGAAGTCTGCATTTATGCAAAGCTGGAACTCAAATTTGCTTAATTAAAATACCTGATGGGGAAGTACTGGGACAAAGTAGCAGCGATTAGGCAAAGTACTGAGTTTTCTCCAGCTGGACCTTGACAGAGAGCAAACCTTGGCCGAAGGACTGCAATACCCAATTGTACACTTGCGGCCTGGGTTGCCCCTTTGCCAACGCTTTGCCCCTCTACACTCCACTTAGCACAGAGAGATACGGACTGGGGGGAGTCTGGATCCACCCCACAGTGTGGGATCTGCTCTGACGGCAGCAGCCCTTTTGGGAGAGGAGGCTGTGGCACCCTGTTGGCCAGCAGCACCCACCCAGGCAAAGGCCACCCATCCAGCAGCAAAGCAAGGAGGATAAAACTAAAAGAACTTTCTCTAATATGTGGACATAGAGCCCACAGTGCTTCCCTAACCATCCACGTAGACTCTTCAGTTTCCAACACATCCCCATATTTAATACAAAAAATAGTCTGCTACTCTGTTGGCAATTAAAAAGGTCCCTTAAATCCCCGTAAGAAATGAAAATGCTCCCTCCCGCTCAGCGGGGCTGTCCTGCTGCAGGAGATAATCCCTTTAGGAACGACTGTAACTGTTCTTGGAGCGAGAACAGAAATCTCCTTGAGAGACTTCCATCTCATTCTCAAAACTCCTAAGTTGTAGCAACAAGGCTCCTGCCCCTCTTTTCTGTTGCAGGACTCAGGAGTCTTGCTTTTACATGAAGAAAATGGAGAAGGAAAGTGGAAAGAAACTCTCTTCAGTTCAAAGAGAACTATTGATTTTTTGTGAATGAACGTGAAAGAAATCAGGCAAATTATTATACCATTTTTTTATTTCTTCAAACCGTGACCAGGCGGTGTAGATGCTAAGGCCAGCTACTTGCAAGGAATGTGGACAGGAAAAAGGAATAATTTCATCTGGGAGGTCTGGTTGCTTTTCTAGTGGTACTTAGGAAGCCACTCTGGACCAAAAGCTCACCGGGGTATTTCTTGGCTGGCAAGGCTGCTGCAAAGTGAACTGGAATAATGCTAAATGAGTGGGAATCCCTTTGGTTGCATTGCTAACAGGAGCTAAAAGAAAATTATCTATTTACACCTTCACGTAACATCCTCTCAAATCAGCTGAGCACAAAGGTAATCAGCATTTGCCAGTGATTGCTGCACTGCACGGCTCGCGGCAACCTCGCGTTGGCCTCGTGGGTTATATCATCCGCTTCCGAGAAAAAACCATTATCACTGCAAGCCTAAACAAGTCGAATAAATAGGAAACGTGACCGAGCGGCTGCAGTGCCGTCCAGCAGGTTTATGAAAGCGGAGTAATTGTTACTGTCGTACCTTGAAGGCAGAGAGAAAGAGGACAAAAATGCAGAGAGGTAATTTGAGACACGACATTTTGTAGGCAAAGCAGAGTGACGATGAGTGATTCAAGAAGCAGACACTTGTAGCCAGTAGACAGGCTGCAAACCACTCATCTTCCCATTTTGCTGATTTGCACCCTTCATGAGCTGCTGTGACAGGGACTTCTTGAAAGAGCTGGCTCTCCAAAGCAAAAATTGTGGTGGGAAGCCTACATGACCATGGGGACTCAGCTCTTATCTTTCTGATGCACATATGGCCACAGAGACGAGGACCCCATCCCACAACGCTGAAGTGCTTGAGAGGCAAGAATTAATGGGGAAATAATGTGAAGTGGGTCAGATAAGAGATAAGCAGAGCATAGCACATATTTCACATGGGCAGGGTAGGCACAGGACAGAGCAGGAGCTCCTGCTCCTTTCCAGCTCTGCCCTTCCAGCTCGCTTTGCGGTGGTGAAAAGCCCATGGGTTGTCTTCTCCATGGGCCACCTTCCACATCCATCAAATGGAAACGGGGGTACCCACCTCCTTTGTAAAACTCCTTGATATTTATGACTAAAAAGTATTCTGTGAGGTTTTTACTACGCCATGCAGATGTGACAGAAGCGTAGTTGTTCTGAAATGAACTGTTCTTGTTATTAATATGCTCCATGCAGGGCGGGGAGTGACTAAATAGATTACAGCCTTCCAGAAAAGGACCTGGTGATTACAGTGAATCATAAATGGGGTATAAGCCAGGATATATCCTCCTGTTGGAAAAAAAAATAAAAACAACAAAAAGAAAAATCCCAAATGCTGCCCAGCCTGGAAAGCAGAGACAGGAGCACAGGCTGCAAGACGCATGAAGTCATCTTTCCACTGCTGTCAACAGCTAGCGTGGCCCCAGCTGACAGGGCAGCGGTGACGCGCCTCCCAAAATATGTAGGGCAGATGAGTTTCTAGAGAAAGCCCAAGCAAGGCCACGTTGTGCACCAGAGGAACGGGAAAAGTCCTTGAACCAGACAGCCCTGCTGTTCCACACTGTCTGCGGGTCACACCACGGAGGTGGCCAAGAGGATGCAGTTGGGATTAGCCAGCCATGTATCGCTGCACAACCGATGGGGATGACATTTGGTTGCTCCAGCGGAAACTCCTCCTCTAAGGGAGGTTTAGATTGGATATTAGGAAAAATTTATTTACTGAAAGAGTGGTCAAACACTGGAAGGGGCTGCCCAGGGAGGTGGTGGAGTCATCATCCCTGGAGATGTTCAAGAAGTGAATGGATGTGGTACTTCAGGACATGGCTTAATGGGCATGGTGGTGTTGGGTTGACAGTTGGACTTGAGGTCTCTTCCAACCTTAATGATTCAGTGAAACACCTGAAGCTACGGGTGTCGGCCCACCCATGACAGCCCCCATGGCTGTGCCAGGGATGGCTCACTCCTGCCCAGCACCACAGCAGCTGCAGTGCCAAGAAGGAGCCATGAAAGGCAGGGCTGTGAGCTCTCTCCTGCCCCTCCACACCTCCTGCTTGGCCTTGGCACGAATCCCATTCACAGCAAGTTCACAGAGTGGCCTTTAGGGCTCTCCAGGTGAAACACTCTGGGTCAAAACACTTTCCTCCGCTTTCAGAGCCCTGCTGTACAAAGCAGTGAAGAGAAGACGCAGTTCCCTCTCCTCCTCCCTTCTCCAACCCGGTCTGTGCTTCGCTCTCCTCCCTCCCCTGCTCTCGGCAGCATTTCCTTGGGCTCAGCTGGAAGGGTTGTAAATAGAAGCGGGTCAGGACATGCAAGCTATTCAGTATTTGCACTGAAAGAGGTCAGGTGCCCAGGGAACCAAAAAGCCCATTTTGCTCCTGGACAAGAAGCATTAGCACTTTCTTAACAAGACTGCGCCCAGTTAAATTTAGCGACTCGGCACACACGCTGCACAAGGTCACACTGGCTTTTCAGAAGCCTATCTAGCTTTGAGATCGTCACACCTCATTTCTTTTTCGTATATTTGCGATAAACCAATTTGTCATTCATGCTTGAACATCTATCCTCTGAGTCATGTCTAGGCACAAGGGTTTTTTAAGACCGGCGTCTGGGGGCATGAACAAAAAGGCCATTAATGGCAGTGGAGGCGAGGGACAGTCAGAGGTTTAACTCACCCGGTTTATGAAAGTAATTTGTTTCCAGGTTATTGGTGACGATGGTGGAGATCAGACTCACAGAGCAAATATGAAGAAAGAAACAAAAAATCAGAGACTCAAGAACCAGGCTAAAAACAAAGCTGCAAATGAATAACTGTGGCAAACATTGCTGAAAAATATATATCCTCTTTCCTAGAACGGATAAACCCGTGAAAAAGAGGCCAGGGCCGGAGACTACTTCTCCTACAGTCTCTTTTTGTCATTTCCCTGTTGTTTCTTAATACTTCATATTCACCCAGTGCAATATTAGATTATGACTGGCATTTCTCTTACGTGGCTTATATTAGAGAGGGGCACAAGCAAGAGCCAGCTGGAAGGAAAAAAGGAAAACATTTCCCAAAATTTTTCATTAAAAAAGTATCTGCTATGAAATCCACATCTGGATTTTGCTGCTGAGACTTACCTCTATCTTACTTATTTCAATCTCTTTATTATTTTTGCGTATCTATTATTGAGTTTTCCTTATGCATACACCATTAGGTATACTTGGATTCCCAGATAATCTTGCAGCGAATAAAATCCTTTTCCATCTAAAATCAAATCATGGTCTCCAGGCACATGCAGCCCCGCTCTGGGTATGATGCCTACCCAGTGTTCAAGGCATCAATTAAGCTGGATACTACATTACACTCGGTTTGGGTTTTCCAAGTTGAATGATGCCTTTCTGAACACTGTTAAGCAAATAACCTGTTTCTTAGACGTTGTGTCATTTTACTTACAACAAAAAGAAATAAAACATGTTTATATACAAGTTGAATTTTTTTTCAGATTTCAAGGTCTCTTATGTTAGGCTCCATAACCTAACACTTCAGAACAGAAGGTACCTTACGAACATTTACTCATATATATAAGAATAATATGTATACATGTACACTTTTACATAAACATATTATTTGTGTGGGCATACATATATCAAATGAAACAAATCAGTTTCAGTACTATCGCTTAAACAATATTATCAGTTATTTGTGGATTTTCTTCCCCTGAATTTTCCATGAGACTCACAGTGATTGAAAACAACTGCACTACCAAGGTCTCCTTGTTAATGGATGTGTCAAAATCCCAGAGGTAAAAGTAGTGACTGCAGCTCCGCACATTACACTGCATTTCTCATGGGTTTCACAGCACAGAGCTCAAGTTATTTTTTAAGCCATATGGTTTCGCTATACTCGCAACCTACAGCTCACACTATACTTTTAAGTGCATGAGTAGGCATTTACATACACAGACTGAATACAAAGCTCACTCTCCCAGTGCTCATTTACATACATATCTTTGCACACACACGCGAGATTTATGTCTAATGGATGCACTTAAGAAGCCCCTTCTGATCCTGGAGATATTGCCACCTCCAGTAATACGCTCCATGATGAGCGGAGGCAGGTATCTCTCCGTTTCCTACTCCCTCCACATACTAGTGGAAGGCATAAACTGGTCTATATAAGCATTAGTTAGTTGTTTATAATATATGGCGCATTTACACCCAGAGAAGTACTCCCCATGCATCCATTTTGAGCAGCCTGTGCATAGATTGCTACATACATCACCGGTGCAATCTCGTAAATCAGTCACCCCTAAATTGAATCTCCACTGCCACACGCACATCTTGTATGGAGATGTTCTCACTCAGCAACAGTACAATAACCACCTCTCACGACCCACCAAAAATTGCATGCCCCCATTTGTGACCCCACTACCCTAAAAGTTGATGGCACACAAAGACCCCCCCAGCCGCTCCCACAGGAGGAGAGGAAGCTCTGAAGACACCAAGGCCACCGCCAGCAGCGAGCCAAGCCAGGCTCTTGGCTGCCCACATCAACACCCTGCCCTATGTGTGTTTATCTGTTCTGAAAGAGCCAGGGACAAGCACAGAGGTAAATAAATAATGAGGGCTGGCGAGATGCTACCTTTTATTCAGATTGTTCGTTCAAGAGGACAAAGCACCATTGCCTGCACGGACCGGCTCAGCTCTCCTAAGCTACAGCAGTAAAACCAGCAAGAAAAATTACGAGAGGCCCCTTCCCGAGATGAAGTGCTACGCAGACAGGGCACGGATGGGCTCGAATTTGGTGGGGCATTTGTCTTCAGCGGGCCAGGGAGCAGGGTCATGCCACACTGACGTGCACAGGGAATATATGCTGGGGAGGAGAATTATGGGGCTGTAAAACACATGGTGGGGTCTGGCCGGCATCGCATAAACCAGGAGCAGGGAGCTCAGCGGGTTTGCGATGCCAAAGGAAAGCTGTGAAGTGTTTACCACCGGGTTCAATGTCACTGTCATTTCTCTTCTGTACAGTCTTGTTACTCAGATGCTGCAACATGGGCTGTTGTTACATTTCATGGCTTTTGCGAAAGGGTTATTTCTATTTCGCCACCTCTTCCCTGAACTACATCAACGTGAATTTCAGTATTAATTCCCACCCATCACCTGATCTGCAGATTGTTATGCGCATAAATATTTGTGCATGCCAATCATGTTGATTCAAGGGAACTATTCAAATATATAAAGACGAGTAGAAAGGTAACAGCAAACAGGATAATAGCAAATAACAAAAGATGCGTCCTTTTCGTCACTCTTTAAAAAATAAATACATGATAAGGATACAGTGCCAGAACCATTGTGGGGATTATTATGAAGCATGATGCTGCACAATGTTTTACTTTTTACTGTTACTTACCTGACTTATTTAAGGGAATAACTTAATTAAATGAGTGGCACACAAAAGTAATCTAAAAAACCCAGGGTACTGGTGTTCATATTTTGCCTCCAATGTCACCCACAAAGCTACCATCTTGAGAGTCCTCCTCAAACACCCAGAGACTCACTCGCCTATAAAGCCAAGGGGACTTATTTTCCCCATGAGAAAGAGTAATTTCATTCTGGAAGCAACGCTGCTACACAAACAAACCCAGGGCCAGGTGGTGGAGAGGCTGTGTACACGGGATGGGAGCAAGGATGCTCCAGAGGTCCAGGAGATGGGGTGGCCACCGCTGCTCCCCTCCAAATGCCCAATCCCCAGCAGTACATTTCAAGCAATGTCTCCCCAGCAGCAGGATCTGGGCCAGGAAATGCATTTATTGTGTTTTCCAAATATGCACAGATGCGAGAAGACACTACGAAGAGAGACAGGGAGGTGTTTTCCTTCTTCCATCCATCACTCCGAAAACAATGCGAAGAGCCAAATAACTACAAAAAGGTGGGGGGATGAAGGCTCTGCAGCCTGGGATATACCAGCCCCGAGTGGGTAAATCCTGTTTAGGGAAGCAACCATTTCCATGCCTAGCATGGGGCTCAGGAATCAGGCCCTTTTTTTTTGGAAAGGAGTAATTCTAGCTGACTCCATGGGAGTGATTCCTGTTACAAATGAAAGGCTGAGGAAGGAGGGAAAAGGCTTAACATGTATATTAAATTTAAATACAGACATTTGACATTTGGAAAAAATTAATCTGCAGTATTTAATGGCAGAGCTGTACAAATTGGTGCTTTCTGTTTACATAGGAAGCTTATGCAGTCAATTCTTAGAGCTCGGTGGATATTGTATTTTAGCTTTTAACTCCGTTAAGCCTATTTTTCTGTGACAGAGAGAAGGGGTCCAGGGAGCACAGTGTAGGTTACACTTGGAGCAGATATCCTACCAACACGTCTGCAGTGCTTTAATGAACTCTTAAATTGACAGCCAGGGTGCAAAGCTTTTGCAGAGACAAGGTTGGAAGGAAAAAAAAAGAAACAAAAAAGGTCATCCTCAGAAGGTGTTTGTGCCTCCCAGATGGAGAGCTGTGGCAGAGCCGTTGGCTAAACTGGGGTTGCTTCACAAGCGAAAGACTACAGGACCCACACGTTTTCTTGTCCCACCATCCCCTCACTGGTCCCCACAGCAGCAGGACCCCCAGGGGTGGCTCTGCTCTGCCCAGCACAGGCAGGGGCCAGGTCCTGCCCCCATCTCACCCCTGCTGTGCTGGCCCAGCCCAGCCTCATCAGCAGGAGCGAGCTGCTTCTGTCCACTGCTTCGGATTAAAAGGAAAAGAAACAAAAGTGATATCTCTCGACAAACAAGAAACAAACCCCAATTTCGCCTTCCCCACACTGCAACCGAAGGCAGATTATCTGTACGCTGGCGGAAACAGCGAGGCAGCTGCACGCCCCGCATCTCCCAACAGCAGCACGGGGCATCATTTATCGCCGGTCCTGCACGACGATCAATCAAGCCCTGTTTTGGCTGCTCATAAATTTACCTCTGTAGATAACATACCATGTAAGAGAGAGAGGGAGGGAGAGGGAGAGAAAGCAAGACAACAACAATGCCGCTTATCCCCAAGGCAATCTTAACAGCTTTTGGCAATCTGATACAAATTAGATTTTAAAACCTCAACGAGCATCTAACAAAATTTGAGATGGCAACGCATAAGGGTATTAATGTGTCAAAGAATCATGTTCCTTCTCTTTTTCTTTAAGTAAATAAAAGTTGTAAAACTAACATCTAAAAACCCCAGCCTTGTCCCATGGAGGTGCTCTGCAATGCCCTGCGAACAACTGGGCTTGCACAGTACTGATGTCAAGTTGTCAGATGCACAAATCTTTACCATCAGTCAGGCTGATTAATATTTGAATAAAGCCCCTATCTCTCCGTACACAGGAAAATATGTGCAAATGAGATACAGCAATGTAAGGGAGATTAAGAATCCAGTACAACACGAGATTAAAGATACTGCTTCTGCCAGGGGTCTGAGGTCAACATCACTCGCTCTTCTTGAGATGCAAAAGTGTCTCTCTCGACTGTATACTAGGGCTCTCCAAGGCCCTTTGGATGACTTGCAGGAGGTAACACAGGTCCCTTGGTCTGGTGGTGGGGACGTTTGGGTTTCTTTTGGCTTGGATCCAACGCAATCCAAATATCAGACAGAGATGAGATGCTCAGATGTCCTCCTGCCGGGAAATGCCAGGCCTGGAGGAAGATGCAGAGGAGCCCGGGGCAGGGCTGTGTGCCCCAGTGCCTGTGTGGGGAGGCTGTGGGCCTTGAGGGGCAGTGGGATGTGGCCTTCAGACCCCGTACCTCCGTAACATGGCTTCCTGGTCTCAATGTAGATGGGGCTCTTGTCTCTAAGCGCACACATGGTGCTCGCTCACGGCTGCCTGCAAAACGCTGAGAGGCTGCCAGCACATGTGCCAGCCCCGCTGGAGGTGGCGATGGCATGAGACACCCCAAAATGGCCTGGAGCCATACAGTAGCCAACAGCTGGCACCAACTCTGGGTCACTGGCAAGACCCACGTCTGCCAGGAAAGCGCTACTATTGATTGACCTTTCTAATCCTGCTGCATCTCGCACACACCACAGTGGATTGAGCCAAAGTGCTAAAGTTAGGCTTGGGAGCCCCTGTTCCTCGAAAGCCTTATCCCTCTGACACAGCTCATCATTTAAAAAAGAGATTTTCACAGTCAACTGGATCTGCTCTGAGTGCCTTTCTCTGAAAGAAGGCCAAGAGTGGGGATTCAGGGGAGATGAAGCCAAATACCCTGCCCATCATGCCAAAAACCATCAGCTACTGGTATTAGGTGCTGTTGCCAGCCGTTCACAGGAGAAGAGCTGAGACTCATCATCCTGGATGAGCAGATCTGGACACACAGGCACAGCAGTTTATGAGCAGTTTGGTGGCACAACACCAGGCAGCGGCAGCCCCGCAGACACCCCTCAAGTGCCAACGAGGGACCACAGCTGGAGCTGGGGCACCATGTGTGGAAGGACAGCGGTGGCGCCCCAGGGCTGCCGCTTCCCCGGCCCTCCCTGCCCGCTCAGGCAGAGCGAGGCCGTGTCTCTGTGTAACAGAAAGGGTCTTAAAACAACAAAAAAAGCCCAGCCAGCTCTGCTTTTCTGCCGCTTTGTTAATGACACGCTGGCCTCCTGTCAATACAATGAGATCCAAAGGAGGATACAAAGGTCACATTACCAGAACACAACTCACCAAACTTCAAAGAGAAATGCAAAAATCCTGGCAGATTATAGCTTAAGGTTGCCTGCAGGTTTGCCAGTGACACATACCGCTCATGGTGACTGACACCCCTCATGTGTCTGCACAGGGCTGGCCCCTGCACACGAGCCACCACTGCAGCTCCCTCGTACCACTCTTCCAACGCTCCATAAAGACATGTTTTTTTCTCCTTCTGTGTTTTCTTTTAATATAATTGCTTTCATTTAGTGGCATATGCTGGACATCTGACACACAAGAGCCTTTCTAGAGCAAGAAGGAACCATCACTCCTGCTTCCTGATGTGAACAAGCTCATTTAAAACAAAATATGCACTTGAGGCAGGGCATCCTGTGCTGAAAGGCTGAGGTACAGCAATCACTTCCTCCCTGAAAAAAGCAGTGAAGATTAAAACCACTCTGACACCGAACTGTCTGACAAGGACCCTGTTTGTTCCCACACACCAACAATCAGACACATGTGCGCCTGTGCCTGCTGCAGCTGCAAACCGTGTTACAGCCACGCTTGATGAATAAAGAGCAATCACAACCAGGTCATTATTGGCACAGATAATGGCCACATATAGCTAATCATACAAAAAAAGTCAATTTTCAGTTATTTTGCATGCAAATTATTTAGCGCGCTCCACTCCAGTGCCTTTTCTTCCATCCAACTTCGGTAAGTAATGCAAAAGTGATGCAAAGCAAAATGTTGAAAGCACTGAAATGTTTGGAAAAGCCACCTCAATCTCATTGATTTCAGTAAAACCCAAGTCAATCCCATCACATCTAAATACACCTAAAATACCTTTTATGTAGTCCTAAAACTGTACTTCAAGTGGAAAGACAGTCCCACAGCCTGAACACAGGCTCTCAGTCCTGAACTGGCCCTGATGGCAACTCTACAGAAGGGCTTCAGCAATTCACTCCACTTCTCTGCCTGTAATTTTTGCCTGCGTGCAGAGGATCATAATAACAGGGTTTTATTGAGTATAAAGGGGTTCTGTTGGGATTAAGATTTAAGAAGCACAGTGCGATCTAAGTGTTACGTTTGATTAGGAGCAAGGCTCAAACTCGGACACAGAGAATATCTAAGAAAATGATGATGTGTAAAAATCACCATATGAAAAGCAGCTCTGTAAAGGAGGAGCCGCTCTACGCGGCCCTGCAGGAACATCCCAATTGGAAACCTTCAAGCTATGATTTGGCATTTCTACATAAGATTTTCTTCCCCTCTCTATCTCGCTTTCTTTTTTTTTTCATGTGATTAACAGCTTTATTAATTTAACAGCTCCTTCCTTAAGAGGATTCCACCAGCTTACTGGTAGGATCCTGGATAGACAGCGTAGGCTGTACTGTATACAGAAAGGCAATATAAGCTCATCCCAATGTAACAACTTCACACAGTACTTAATATAATCGAAGACACAATAAAAGTATTCTTCCTAAACTAATCAAACCATTAAAATGTCAGCCTCAGCCCAGATGCACGATGGATTGTGCTCAGCTGGCAGGGAGTCAATTCGACCGGCATCTCCCTGAATCTCCCTGATTTACTGGGTCTGACCACCGCGCTTCCCCTCCCCGTACCCCTCCTCGGTTTCCAGCGCTGCCTGCCCCTGTGAAGCCTGAGCGAGCAGAAAGCCTGGCGCATCGCCAGGCGCCGAGCACAAAGCAGAGCCTTCCCCAACCCTTCCCTCACGAACGCCAATGATAATAGTCGCAAAAGGAAAAATTAATGAAATCGTCCACCTTGGGATGTGGCACGCTTTGGTGTGCTTGGCAGCTTTTGCTCAGAGTCAACCACTCAACAAACTGACCCATAAACAACTATAAGAGAAAAAATAGGAAAAAAACCAAACATAAAGAAGTGGGCTGGGGCCAGAGTGCGCTTGCAAAGCAGCGCAGAGCAGGAGTGGTGCAGACTGATTACTCAGCAAGCAGGAAGCCGGTGTCACGATCTGACTCATATTTCTGAAGTCACTCTGTGATGACTACAGTATCCACAGTCAGAGATGGCTCAGATTGCTCCTGAAGAGGTAATGCCAAAGCTATGAGCAGCTCGTCTGCAAGTTCATGGGAATTGTGTGACTTTTTTTCACTTGAAAAACATTCAGTCTAACTGAGACGGAAACCTCCTTACCCCCTCTGAAAAATGCTGGTCTCTTGCAGCGCCAGCACCAAAGACACTGCACCCAACGCCAAGCAGAGGTCAGCTGCTACAGGCCCTGCCAAAACTTTTTTTGGTAATTGTATTCTCACAATATGAAGATTTTGTATTTACTTTGAAGCAAAGATTTCATAAAACCTTTACAATTTTTTTTCTCATTAATGATAGTTTTAAACAGAAGAAAAGCATTCCTCTTCCTGCCGTCCTGTTTTGTTTGTTTTTCTGCAAAGCTGTATTACCTCCTCGCAGAACCAGTAAACCTGGCACAGACCAAGGTACCTGATGGCCCAGTTCCTGCCCCATCTCCATCTCCTCCGTCCCCCCAGCCTCTCCTCACCCCTCAGGCAGGGCTTCCAGGGGAGGCTGCATGTCCAGGCAAGGTTGGTCTCACCCACCGCCCACGACAGCCATTTCACCCATCCTCCTGCAACACACAACTAAATCACAGCTCTCCTCCAGCCTGGTTTCAGCCCTACCAATACAGGGAATACAACCATTGTGCTTGCCAGAGCCTTCTCCCTACTTTTTAGCACTAAAAAGGAGCAAAGCTCAAGGGCAGGCCTGCCTGGTGACTCGGCTTCCCACCCCCTCGTGCTGAAGACCTCGGCTGACGCCTGCTCTCCTTGGACTGCAGCCCCATCTGCAAGATCACATCTGGCTGGGAGCACAGAGCCACTCACACGGCCCAGAGAGGTCCCTTCTGGACTGCAGAGGATGCCAGCAGAGCGCCAAGAAGAAAACCCCGAAACGTCCCATTCCCTGGAGAAGCTGTAGGGAGGAAATGGCTTGTGGTTCTGTGACCATGGGACACGGAGGAAGGGAGAACCAGGGCAGAGTGACATCTCGCTGCATACCAGAGAGGGCAGCTCACACCAGCAGGCTCCCATGGCCTGTGCATCTCTGTTTCATCCCTTTTTGGGAGGGTCTGTTCTACCAGGCATCACCTTCCCCATCAGTTTTTCTCAGCCCTTTGAGTCTCAGCATGACAGCACTCCCTTCCCTCCAGGGTGTACATCCACACCCAAACCCACTCAGACCTCCACACACGCAAACTGGTGCAATATCCTGGACTGGTTCCTTGTCCCCCTGCAGGAAATTCTTATTTCCCCTGTTCCAAAACATTTCCATGGCAACGCTCCTGCAACCTGAGCTTCTAGTCTCAGGGCAGCACACATTCATTTCGGTGACAGTGACCATCCCCGCACCCACCATTCCCTGAATGCTCAGCCTTCTGGCAGGAAGCCCTGAAATAGGCTCTCCCATACAGCAGTCACACCTGGTTCTCCTCCAAATTTTACTGTTTCCTTCTTGGCACAGCACTGCCTTTAGCAATCTTTTCTTTGTCCTTCCCGCACTTGTAGCGTGACTTACACGCAAGCTGAAGGACACCTACAACCTCCACCACACGAGCATCCTGCGGTCCCTGTAACAGTTTCCTCCTGATAGTTTTAACCACAATGATTTCCCACTCACAAGGAAGTTTGAATTTATAAAGAACATACCAGAATGTCTCTCTTGGGCATAATTTTGCTTATTAATTAGTTTAGGATTAGAAATAGCACTAACGAGGTTCAACTGAAACATCCCCCTCGTCCTGTGAGGGGAAATCCTGCCCTGGCTGATGGCTGAAGCTATTGCTGAGCTCAGATAAGGTGGTATCGTGCTCTTCTGCTCCTCTTGGTAGGAACTGACGTGACCAGAGGAGCCTTTTCCCACGTGCAGCAGCACAAACACGCCACATTCTCTGAAGATGCTCGGTGAAGGTGCTTATGGACTAAACTATTTGCCTAGTTGCTCCTGTTGCCCCCCCCACATCCCCAGGGAAACTCTTCCTTTTCCACATCTTCCATACTGAGAGTGGAAGCTGCCAGATAGAAAAATACAAGGAAAACAAAGCATAAAATATATAGCACGTAAGACTAACAAATGGGAGAAAGAAAACACTTTTTCCACAGTGTGGTGTGATCTTGGCCAAATAAGCATAGCAGGATTTGTGCAGGTTCATAACCTGCTTCAGTGAACAACAGACTTTGCTCCAGAAGAGAAAATGTCCCTAATAATTAACTTTCAAGTTGCTCTGTGGGATTTTCTGATGATCCCTTGCTGCCATTTGGCATCTCTGCATGGGACTTTCTGGGCCTGACTCACATCTCATTATACAGCATTTCCTTACGCCACTATAATTTAATCGACTCCAATAAACTTACTCATGATTTACATCACCCCCAGCAAGAAAAGGGTTGAGCCCTCCATCTCATTCTTAAGGAAAGCTTATTTTTTTAATTTGGCTAAAATGTGTTCATCAGTTTCTCTGTTAGAAACCTAGAAACCTAGACATAAGGAAGGCTAACGCTAAGGGCTTTTTTATTACAGGGAAGGAAACAGACTGATTAGAGACATTTATAAGATGCTTTCTGCAATGAGAATGCTACCAGCCCTGCACAAGACATGCACAAATCCTTTTGGCAATCCATTTGACACACACACAAAAAACCCCTTGCATTTCCAGAACCAGCGCAATTTCAAACTCTTCTGTGATTTTAATGGTACAAAGTCATCTTAAATATCAGGGTTCACATAAATTTGCTTTTCTCCTTGCTGTATTTAATGTTCTTTCGAAAAAACAACTCTAAAAAAAGGAGAATTTAAAAGAAAGCGTTGACCTTTCTGCAGCACAAGGGAGAACAGCAGGAAGGCTGCAGCAGTAGTAGCAGGCAGAGACACTGTGCCCCCTCCACGACATCGCTGCCCCCCCCCTGCCATAACCCCCTCCACAGCCAGGCAGAACCCTTCCCTCTGTGCCATTCCCATCCCAGATTTCCCAGGAAAGGGGCCAGCTGAGCGCACACCAAGCTCAGGGCCCACCAGCGGCTCTGCAGGCCCAGCAGCAGGGCCTACACCTGAAGCTGGCCTAGCAGGGACTCAGTGCCTCCAGTCCCTCCATACCATGGCTTTCCATGCCTGGGGAGGATTAAAATACTGAAGACTGAAAAGTATTCAGAAAAACATGCATTCAGTCCCTCTGGGTGCTCATTTCTCCTACAAATTTGACCTGACCTCTAAGAAGACAGCTACTGAGCAGTGCTGCCACGTGGCCCCCAACGCCGGCTTCATGCGAGGGGCAGGTGCTTTCCACAAATTAGATTTAAACTTGCTCAGTTTTGCAGCAATCAGAGCTGAACTCAGAGCAAGAGACTGCGAATGATCTCCCTGATTTTCTCCTTGGCTCGGTTGTTTATGCATTTTCTGCCTCGTGTCTCCGAAAAGAGTAACCAGCTTCAAGTGCACTTGCAGGGGCATTATGAATAGGAATAATGCCTTAAGCAGCTGCTCGTCATTCAATTCTTCCAGGATTATGAGACTTGCTTCAGTGATCTCTGCTTTAACCAACCCATATAAACCAGCTGTGCGTTAGCCCTCCCCATTTACGGTCACTGATACTTCTCCGTGGTGTTTAGATCTAAACCCAGGTTGTATAAACAGCACAAGGCAGGCTGCATTGTGGTTTCTTTCATGCACACAAGCCCTGGCTTCTTTCTTTTCTTAATTTAAAAAAAGGCCCTCCATTATTTGGTCCTTATTTGCCTTTCAAATAAGAAGGCAAGGCACTTTAAATAAGGAGATCTGCACTGGAAAAGATTAAGAGGGATAATTTCAAAAGCACAAAGGCCACTTACACACCCAAGACCCATGGTAATAGGACAGCAACGGGGAGAGGAAGAAACCAGGAAAACTGGGGAGCTGAACTTCTGCCTTAGAGCCACCACTGCCAGTCCTGCCTCCCTCAGGCTCGGCTGCTGTTCCCATTCATTGCATCTGTTGAAACAGCACTGGAGAGCTGTCTGGTGTCAGTACCCCAATGGTTAATGTCTACATGTGCCACTGTCTGCCAGGAGCAGAGCCCAATCCACTGCCAGGGACTTCCCAGAGACTCCTCTTCAGCTCAAGAAACAGAAACCAGTAGTTTGTATCTGAAAACACTGGATTCTCTAGATATCTTGGTAATGACATTCCCTACAGTTTATCCTCGAGTCTATTTTGAAGCTCGACAACATCCTCCAGAAGTCTCAGCTAAACAAATGTTTAAGGGCATGACGTGCTTCCATACTGGGACAGTGAACACTGCCATTTATTTTTGGGTCCTTGGCTTTGACCTAAGATTCCCTTCTCCTGTCCTATCAGTTTATGGTGTTCCAGCCCAAAAGTGTCTACTTCTCAGGAAGGCTGGATGTGAAGTGCTCTTAATTCTCCTTTATTACAGTCTAACATGCAAGTATTAAACAAAGACAAAAAGGTAAAAAATCTCAAAACAGAACAAAACTCTAGAACATGAAAAAAGCACTATTTAAAAACAAAAAACAACCCCAAAAAATCGTGTCAGGTGCATGTTTCTGAAAGCCACGTGAGGCTGAAGGGGCATGAAACCGCAAGCCTTATGAAGTGACTCCCAGTTCTCACACTAACTGCAGGCACTTGCTGCAAGCCAGGAGGAGAGGCAGGAATTCACATCCTGCTCCACTTGGACAGAGCGAGCTGGCAACAATTTTATACCAAGGAATGCAGCCTCATCTTACACTCCTCAGGAAAAGAAAAACCCAAACCAAAACAAAACAGAACATGCCTAAAATGCTTCTGCTCCTGTCTAGACTTAGGCAGCCAAAGGGATTAATCAGCTCCTTTTGCCCAAGCTGTGAACCAGCCCGGCCAGCCACGGGATGCTGGTGGTGGAGGGGGATGCAGAGCAGAGCCCAGGGCTGTGTGGTCCTCGCAGGGGCAAGAGCTGTGTTTAAAACAGTGCGTGGTGATGTGCAGCTCCATGACTGCTCTCGGATGACAGGCAGCAGGGTGGCCTTCCCCACCGCTGCAACTCTTTCCTTGGGATGAAATTTCAGTGGTGCTTTGGAAAAAAGTCAAAACTGGCTTGAAGAGAAGCAAGCTGGCCATTCCTCCTGGCAGGGTCCATGCATCCGACTTGATCAGGGCAACTCCCCCCGCATTCGTCATGTGATCTTGGGAGATGTTGGCTTCTTCTCCAGGTTAAGCAGCTTCCCTACCCTCAGGGGGATGTGCCAGGAGCAGGGCAGGGGCAGTGGAAACTGGCCGTTTCCACGCTGACCCCAAGAGGATTCCTGCTCAGGGCCTAAAGCATCTGAGCAGTTTAACGCGCTTAACCGCGTTTCCATTGCAACGTGTTTCGTTATAATTGCAACCCAGTCTCAGTAAGATAAGGCTATTGGGATTAGATACCGAAGTGATCTTATCCATTTAACCAGCTATTAGCAATAGCTTTTCTAAACCTGTGGCCAGAAAGCAGCTGGGCCATCCCAGGGCAGAGCAGCCTCTTCATGGGACCTCCCCAGCCACAGCACCAGCCTCAAAATGTCTTTTTACCTGCAGATGCTTGTCCCTGTCCAGCACGGCAGACTGCGCAGTGAGAGCTCATCAGTGCAGAAAAAGGAAGAACACACACATAAAGAACAGCCCTTACTATAAAATCTTACCAGTAACTTTGTCAATAGGTATCGAGAGCTCTCCAGCTTGTTTTAAGATCTAGGATGCAGTGGGAGAGGAGGAGGGTTGGGGAAGCTCGGCAGCACATTACAAAGCAGCTGTATTAAAGCCTCTTGGAGGGGTGGCTGGGGATTTTTTACGATTTTACAAGAATCCCTTGTAAACAGAAAAACTCAGAATGATTCAGAGATATCTGACTGATGAAATCGTGTTAGCCTGTAATGGAAATTTCTGTTCAGGAAAACATCTGTGTTGATTTAAGTATCAGTGAAACCAAACATGTTCTTTGAGTAGCAGCACTCCAGTAACAAAAACCACAAAAAAGGGCAAAAAAAGCTCTCGTCACCTTGTACCGGATCTGGGTCTCAGCAGCACAGATGCAAATCTAGAGGAAATGCCGCTGACTTCAAAGGGAACACCACTCCAGATCTACACTGGGCTCACAGATTAGCACCTGGCCCTTCACCTCCAGCCTCATACACGAACGATACACACGAAAAAGAAACGGGGCAGCTCCAGTCGCAGGGGCACCAAGCGCAGGCCAGCACTGCAGCTGCAGGGGGAGAGGACAACGAGCAGCACAGGTGGCACAGAGACAGGCAGAGCATGGAAATGGCTGCGCCTGGGGTCCCCACCACCACCTGCACCTGAATTACCAGCTCCCATACGTGACAAATTTCAGCGTGGCACACCAAAAAGTTCAGATCCAGTCCAATCCTCCTCCCAGTCGGTAGATGTCCAACATGAAACTACACCATTCAATTAATTAAATAATCTGAAGGAAGTTTCTAAGAGACTGCCATGCATATTCAGTCAGAGCAGCAGAGGAACTTGAAAGGCTGATATTCCTGATCGTCTGGTGCTCAGGTTAATGTTCCCAAAGTTTTTGCTCATTAAAAATCGGATGTTCCCAAGAAAAACGACCTTTTGTAGATACATACGATTCAAACACCACGAATGCCAGGCAGTAAAGAGTACATTAAAAAGTTTCAGGAGTATTGGGTATTGAAGTCTCAGAGGTAATTTTTAATATTAAGCATATCAAAAGGATAATACCTGCTCCTTACACAGTGCTAGTGGGGAGGGAAACAAAGCAGGACCTTCACAGAAGGGACGAGGCTCCCCACTGGGCTCAGCAGAAGCCATCTCCAAGTTCATGTACTGAGAAGCCAATCTCAGCATGGCTAAAACTGTGACTTGAATTCGAAATGAAAAAAACTTTAATTAAAATGGTCTCTGCCAGCTGACAGCTGCCGACAGCCACCTCCCTGATGTGACAACCTCTGTGACAGCAGCAGTCCAGAAGCCAAGAGCAAGATGGAAGAGAGCAGTATGTAAAAGTAATAGTAATTAGATAACGCTCCCTGTGTAAAAAAAAGCTTTTTGTGATCAATAATTAATCCTGGACGAGCGGGTTGTTACCTCTATGTGCTAAACAAAGAGGTCAGATAGAGATCTCACTCTGATCTTGGCTGCACTGAGGTAAACCAAGATCCCTTCTGCAGATTTTGGTCAAGCCAGGCCCAGTCCACAGCAGAATTGTTGATAACACACCCACATGTGTGCCCAGGGAGGCACAGGGATCCTGAACTGAGAGCTTCTGGCCCCAATATTTAGTACATTAGATGACGCTGTGCCTCTGTGCCACGGAGCAGCACAGAGTCTTTTTCTGCTTCGGATGGCAGGGGGCTTGCTGGCAGCGGGCGGTTCCCAGCGCCGGGATGGCGCTGTTTCCGAGTGTCCCCAGGAGGGATGATCGTCCTCACCCGTGAACCGCGCCTGGGCTCCGCCTGCACACGGCGTTCCCCGGCGACACCGGCGGCGGCGGCACGGCAAACCCAGAGCCGCAGACTGCCCCAAGGGCCCCGACAGTCAAACACAGAGGACATCTGCTGTGTCCCGAGACCTCCGAGCGGTAAACAAGCTCAGTCCTTCAGCCTCTTCCCCTTCCTCTCCTCAGTGAGCAGTTACTGAGCTTTTTCTGCACGCTGCTTTCATCGCTTAAGCTATCGCAGGGAGCTTCTTCCATGCACTGCAGTTTCCAACAGCAGCCAAAGTGACTTTGGACTATTTGCATACTAATTTATAATTAAAAACGGAAAAATATTCCCGACAGGGTAATTTTAAATTCCGGTAATCGTTTTTCCTCTGTAAATTTAACAGGTAACGCTATAAATCCTCATTTCCTTTACACTGATGAACAATGACAGAGCCTCGCTCTGCAGCACACGAGTGTCTGGAAATCAGTTTAATTCCTGTCCACGTCCCCCCAAAATAAGCACGGGGGCTGGCAGCGGGAGTGCGACGCCTCTCTTCTGCATCAGCAACCCAGCTAAAAGCTTCCCCGAGCCCGGCAGCCCCGGCACGCAGGGGAGGGCCCGAGGAGCCATGCATCACGACTGGCTGGCTGCGGCTCTCCGGCCAGGCTGACACTTTTACAGCCAGGTCAGCCCAGGAGGCAAAAGGGCAGGGAGAGAGGGGGCAGCGTTCAAAGCGAGCCCCCCGTGAGCCTCAAACCCCTTCCTCCAGAGGCAAAGTTGCCCCTGAGATGTAAACAGAAGGAATCGCTATGGTGTCTGGCCTGGCTGGTGATTTAGACACATGATTTGGCTTCAGAGCATAGCAAAAGCATTGTCTGGCAACAGGTAAAGCTTACCCGCCATGGGAAAGTCCGAAAAACTGAGAAGGGAGGGGTGGGGTGTTAACATCTGTTGGCACTGTTAATAACACAAGGGTGCTTTAAAATTCCTGCCTTAACTACTCCCTTCTTCTCTTTGCATCTCAACCTCTGCAAAGACAGACGCTAATTAGCTTTGGCTAATTCATGAATAAAAAAAAGCTAATTAGCAGCCCTCCAAACTTTGGATGACCTCTCCTCTCCATGCTCGCGGTTGCAGCCCATCAGCACCCATAAATTCTTTCATAGGGTAACAAAAGGGGGAATCCCAACGGCAGCCCAGGGTCAAAACACGAGCTTGGTTTGGCAGCCCTGCACCGCCAGTATAAAAAGGGACAGACCAGTTGCAGACACAGGAACCAAGGCACTGGATACCCAACAGCAGGCTCCTGGCCCATCCCAGCAAACCACAGCCCACCTCTGGCAAAGGCTCCACCGAACCCATGAAGGTCCCCACCATCCGCCAACGGCTGAGTGTCGCTGTGTATCCTCTTACATCTTCCTAACCCTTGGGCTTACCCCACTGCCTCAACAAGTAGAGAAAAAGGAATCAGGACCAGATAAGTAAAAGTGCCCCACTGCGCCTCATGGCCATACAAGGTCTGTATTTTAAGAGGTTCATCGGTTTGAGAGCATCACCTACGAGCAGCACAAATGCTTCCATTACAAATTTAGGATTTGCCATAGAAGCGAAACATTTACCTTGGCATGAAAGCCTGAGCTATTGTTTCCTGAAATTTTCCCAGTAAAAGGAATTTATTTGCATTACAAGACATTTGAAGAGCTTATATTGGCCAGTAACACTGACGCTGTCGTATCAGACAGAGCAAACTGAGGGCTCACCGTCCATTTGGTGGATTTCAAAACATTTGGACTGGAATCAGCTCATCCCACCCCTCCTTTTCCCTCCCCTATAAAACGGTATTAGCAGTCCACTTTAACTCCCCATTTCCTGGCCGAATTAAAAAAAACAAAATTAGTGAGAAACACGCATGTTTAGAAGGATTCAGCCTCGTGATTCCCAGTTAAAATAAATTTGAAGACATGATTAACATTGAATGCAATGATCCATCTATTTATCCAGTAAGGTGATGTTTTAATATACCCAGAACAAATGGTAATTCATGTGCAAACACATTTGAATTGAAAAATGAAAGTCAATCATGAATTATTCCACTACTCATCATATTTACAAAAGTTGCTATGGCCATTTCTAGCCAGCTAAATCATAACATTGTCCCTAGAAACACTAAGCAATATATCTCATAGTTCCTTCCGTCTCGTTGTGGCTCTTCTTTTTTTAAAACGTGCTCTCTCAAATTATCCTTCATTTCTTTAAATTTGTACATTTGATATCTGTATCCCCTGCGATTTTTAAGAATGCAGTTAAATTACCACTGCTGAAAAAGAAAAAGAATTGTATCTTTTTTCACCCTTTCTATTTTGTATAGTCTCTGCTTCTGTTTCTTCTGCATATCTGGCGGTTTCTTTGTTTTCTGTGTGTTGTCTTTCACATAGCAACAGAAGAAAAAGCAAGGATAAAGGGGAAAAAACCCTTCACACGGGAAAATATGCGCTCCTCTTGAATCCAAAGAACTGTGTACACTCACAAGAGCTAATTAACAAACTAAGTAACATACTTTGGAAGCAAACGGTGACGCACAAATGCACAACAAGGAATGGCGAAGCACAACATAAACATGAGTCAACAAAGTAATGCTGTTGCAGAAAACCCAAAATCTTGATTTTTAGGAAGAGAAGTAGCACACATAAGAAACAGGAGATAATTGCTCTGTTTATTCCGCCCATGTGAGACCTCATCCACATTCCTGTGTCCAGGCTCACACAATGCAGCTCAAGACAGATACAGCAGCAGCCCCTGCACAGAGGAACAAAAGAGATTTAATAAATTTAACCAATGACTAAAGGGTAATAGAATTAGACATACAAAGTCTAAAATTAAAGAGGATTAGAAAGTAAAAACATAAATAGTAAAGCTGAGTAAGAATTTATTGTAAAATATAAAACATAAAGATGACTACGTCCAATGGCAGCTGGACGAAGAAATCTAAAATTGCAACAAAATGCATTTTAGTTGGGTACCAAGGGAAAAATAATTCAACATTAAGGGTAGTGAAACACGGGAAAAAGGGCTTCCTAAACATGCTGTGATATTCACTTCATGGAAGTTTTCAACAGCAGCTCAGACAAATGAGATCAGGCAAGACTTCTTCTTGTCCCAGTGCCAGACACTGGATCATTTCTTGCAAATAGGTTGTTGCTTCACAACTCTTATGAAAATGGAGACCTGCTCCATGCCTGGGGCTGAGGATGGGACCGAAATACAGGTAGCAACAACCTGGGATACAGCAAACAAACAAACAAACAAACAAGCAAACAGAAGTGAATCACCCCCATGCAGCACCTCTGCAGATCACGGGGAGGAAGACACTTTGACAAGAGACATCCATTGCATCTGCGTCTCCCTGGCGCGATCCCGTGTCAAAATCCTTGATGTTCATCTTCACACTGCAGAAATGTATTCCTATATTTAGCTAAACATCCAACCCCCACAAATAACCATTTCATCAGCAATGTTGATTAGCAAGGATGCAAGAGTACAGATCTCTGCTGCAGTTATGTTTCTGTTCCTGAAAATACTCCCCAATATTCAGATATGTTTCTGTTCCTGAAAATATTCCACAACCACACCGCAGGGAAGTTGTGTGACGGGCCCGTGCCTGCCTTATGGACCAGAAGCAATGGCAAAAAAGTCACCCTTGGCCACAGTGCGCTGCCAGCCCCCGGCCCTGCGCCCACTGGCACGGGCTCGGGGCGCTGCTGCCGCGGTGCCGAGTATCGCTGCTGGCCACACCTGATTCCCCCACGGAGCCCCTGTGAAATACCCAATTCATTATGTCCACTCCATTCCCGGAGGTGATTGAAATAAAAAGCTGTTCTGGCAGAAAAGCTTAGGAAATGAAACACGAGAGAGAGGGGGAAAGAGAAGGAGAAAAATAGAAATCAAGAACAGAAAAAAAGCACTCAACCAGGTGGATGGAATGAGTCCAGAATTACTTACAGCTCCAGAGCTGAAAGAAAAAGAAGAACATGAACACCTGGGCATATTGTGAGATTAAAAGTCTATTTAGTACGTGTCCCCCAAAAAGGACAAGTCATAGATCTGAACCATGGGCTGAGAAGAGAAACTCTCTTTCCCACAAAGATGGAATCTCGGTATTTAAGTTCAGGAAAGAAGTATTTATTCATAAAGATAGCTTTCTCCTTCCCTGCCAGAAGTAATGAAGATCACACTCAAAATCTACCACCTGCACATGATTACCAGTCATTTAACCACAGTCAAAATATTTAAAAAAATGTAAATTAAGTACCCTGACGGACAGAAATGCCAGTCCTATTCAAACTTCCCCACAAAATTCCTTCCGTAAAGCTGGGATTGCCACGGGCTGTAATTAAAAAAAATTGTCAAAGTCTGAGGTTCCAAGTATTTTCCCACAGAAAATCCACAGAGAGATCCAAGATTTGTATGTGGCAAACATTAACACAGGCACCAGCACTGACACAGTACAACTTGGGAAGAGCAAAAAGGCGGCTGCTTCCTGGTACATCTGTGGTATCTTTGTACTCCATGTCTCCTTTTTCCTCTGTTTTTCACGAAGGAGTAGTATTCAGGAGTACTGATCCTATGTGGTTAGCTTGAACCTAAATTAGCAAACTAAATCTAAAGTGAATCTACTAAATTAAACCAAATCTCTTTCCCCGTCTACTGGGAGACCCAGTGCAACTCATACTGACTTACTTCTAACGCTTTGCCCTTACAAAATACCTCCCAGTTTTCCAACGAAAGGGGGAAACCCAATGCACAAACACAAGGCGTTGACTCTGATATCCCAGGCAGGCAGGCAGGCAGCAAAGTCTGGCAATGCCGAAACACCTGGGCTTTGCCTCCCAAGATCCCAACCCAAAAGCTCTGCCACGTGGCTGAACTTCAGCTCTGCAGCAAGTGCCCACCTGCAGCTCTGCAGGCCCTCGCAGGCCCTCGCAGGCCACATGCAGCAGCTTGAGTGCAGCCTGAGATGGAGACCAGGAGCCATCTCCAGGAGCACGAGGGATGCTCTTCTGCACAACCCTTTGCTGAGGGGAATTCTGTGCCAGTTCTGGCAGTTGTAATATAGAAAGAGCTCGGAGTGACTTGGTTTAGACAGATATGGGTGGTTGTGGAGGTAAATGGGCCGCTCCCTCATCTAAGCCAGGAACTGAAAACACCTCTTAAAAAGAGTATAATCTGTTATTAGTAAATCTTCAAAGGCCTGCTGACATGCCCAAACACACAGAGAGAAAATGAGGTTTTGCAAATGACACGGCGTTCAAGGTGAGTGCCTGCTTACCATCCAGTCCAGAACCAGCATGGAGAGCAGCAGAGGATGGCTCTTACACAAACACAGAGATACTGGGAACCTCAAAACCTGACTGCTGTCCCCTGCCCCTTAGCTATCATGCCTATTTTTGTGTTGTTCTAACACTACATTTTCCTATTTTTACAAACCTGCTTCCTGTAGCTATAGGAAAGAGCCATGCAAACAAGGGGAAGCTGATGACACAGGGGAAAGATTGAAGTTGCCCAACAGATATGAAATAAATAATCTGAAAAACAGCGATCTCTTTCCTCTAAACTCATGCAGTTACAACAAATTCCCATAAAAGGAACAGAGAAAAACAGATCTCATGCAAAATAACATGAAGGCTCTTTTTTTTGCTGTTGTTAGGTTGGCAGTGCTCCTTAAAAAATGTATCCCTTCCCTGATGGAAGCCTTAATCTCAGCCTTCAGAAAGGGCACTGACAAAGTTAAAACACGTTTAATTCAAAATCAAAACCAAACTTCTTTTTCTGGCTTGCAAATACTACATGACTGAAGTAAGGGATTGGTAATACTATTAATTAACCAGTGCATTTAAGGTTCTTTAATCCTGGAGGCTACTTGCATGTAAACTTGGAGATGGTCCTCAAGGGACAGCTCACTGTGGTAGCTTATTCCAAGCAGATATTCCTTGGCATATCCATTATGCTGAGTGTTATAAACCAAACCTGTACCACCATCCAGGACTAGGACCAAACGGTGAGAGTCATAGTGGGGAGAGAAGGCTTAGACATAACATGCTTTGGTGTTTGGACTGCTTCTTTGGAGAGGTTGTCCTCTGCCAGGACGAGACACAGAACTATAGGGTAAAGCAACTAACAGAGCTGGGAATCATCTGGTCTGCCCGGCCCATGACTGCAAAGCCTGTTTTTGTCATAAAAATTATGAAATTGGTCCCATTCACCGTGGGTGGTCCAGGGCAGGAGCTGGGCTGCAGGCAAGGGAATCTATGGTTGCAACTCCACTGCTGGTAGAAACCTTCAGGCACAACGATGCTGTTTAATACATTTAATTCTTTCTCCCAGATCTCTCA
>NW_010190645.1:66534-80833 GCF_000695765.1 Mesitornis unicolor | reverse complement strand
GAGTGTTTATAAAGTCCTCGTTGGTGCACTGCGATTTAATCAGACATAGTTTGAATATCCCAAGGTGTATTAATTACCATTGTGGCACAAGTGCAACTGAAGAAGCAAAATGTTTTTCATTTGCACAAGCTGAGTATTTGTTTAAAACGTTCTTGGTATCATTAGGATCTAATCAAAACAGAGTGCATGATAGTTATGCAGGAAATACAAAAAAAAATTACCTGCTGCTTAAGTATCCAGTTTTCTAATAATACTGCAATAACGTCTTGACAGATAATTGGCTTTCCAGTTGTAACAGAATTCCTTATCTAAGTTGGTAAAATTACCTATTGGTATTTTCAAAAGACAAGGGAAGGCTGGGAAGGAAATGACAATTCTTTCCAGTATGGAGAGATTTAATCAGGAAGATAAGGAAAGATACATCACCTGACTTCTTTTGAAAAATAAAAATAAAAATGACTGAAGTAAGTTTTACAAAGGCTCCAGCCCTTTTGGAAAATTATGCAAGTGCAATTTTAAATTAAAATTTAGATTAAATTGATTCATAACTGCTAGGTTGTTTTTAAAGACCTGTTTGAAGGTCTCTGTAGGTAGAACACCTGATTTGAATTTTACGAATAGAGGGAGGAAAAGTACAAAATATTTAAATACTTCAAACTGTTACTAATTGTGACCTCTCCTTTCCTGTCTACCATAAAGAATGGATAAAGGGCTACATTTTCACATACTTCACGATTACCTTTTTTTTTATATTTTTTGCTGTCCCAATCCCAGGAAGCTATAAACCGACTCAGATTCCCTAATACTGCGCATACAACCTTGGGAAAAGCGAAATCTTTTAAAACTTCCCAAAGTGTTCTTCAAGAATCATAACGCTGCTTTTGAATGTAAGCAAAATGGATTTCCAGAACTATCAAATGTTCTTACACTGCGAACAACACAAAAACCTGACAGCGCTGATGCACCCTGCGCTGCTGTGGGCATCCTCCCATGCAAACCCGCATTTCCACACCTTATGGCTTCAGCTCTGCAGCTCCTTCTGCAGCTCCTTCTGCAGCTCCTTCTGCAGCTCCCTCTGCAGCCCTTCACTTCGCCTGGTCAGTTCCCAAGCAGAAACGCAGGATTCAAGCCACGAGCAGGACTGCACGTTATTTTCAAGATCTCAGCCTTCAGAGTGTCCTGTGAATTACCGTTCCCTAGGAATACAGCTAAAAGACATTGCCCCTAACCAGGTGAGCACCTGAGCTAGATTTAACATTTCCCCAGGCTTTCAAAAAAGATTTTTTAAACCTCTGAGTTTTTAATAAATCAATACATGACTTTTTTGGTTCAGGCAAAGCACTTCTTTAAATGAGAGCTCTTTTAATATTATGGTATTAATACTTCAATACCAAAACTAAGCCATGACTTTAACACCTATCATTAAAAGCACATCAGTTTTTGCCTACCTTTTTCCAGAAGTGTTCAGGCTTTCCTGTCTTATCTTTTCTTGAATGTTCTGCATTTTCCCTCACCCAAGACCTAACATTTCAGAAGTGTGATTATCTCTTGACAAAATGTCTTTCTGAAGAGGCATCCCTCAGTAAGGTCTTAAGTTTTCCTATCAGTTAGCAGAGCATGAGCAAGGATAAAGCGGGCACTTTACGGTGACCATAAGAGGGGCTGAGATGTGGAGTGGGGATAAGAAAAACCTACGGTGTTAGCACTTCTAGGTAATTCTCTCTGTACTACAAAAACCAGAATAGTCAGCTAAAACCACTAGCTCTAGCGATGGCATCAATAGAAAGTCTATAACTTACTAGGTGTGAGAGTTGTGCCCTTCTGTGGAAATGAAACCGAAAGAGACACCCAGAGATGGTAATTTCTAAGTAGTGGAATTTGTTGAATGCTCTTTATCATGCTCTGATAGTTACCACGCTTTGATAGAAACAAGTTCCAGACACAAAATCTCACGTCCTACCTGGGCTCTGGTGTCAGGCTCCAAAGTGAAGTTTACTCACTGTGCAGCTGACAACTACAACCAAAGCTGCTCTTTGTCCCTCAAGTCCCCATTCAGATGTTTGAATCCAAACGTCCAGTGAAGGTCTGTCCTCCTCAGAAGGAGGATCAGCAAAATAAGTCTCAATATTCTACATATCTGCAAGTGGTCTAAGAAAAAAAAGCTTGGGTATTGAGTGCTGTACAAACATATACAACGCTGCATTTGTTCTTCTGGAGGACTTCCTATCTGATGATTTCTGTGTACTTTATTAACACTTGAGTTTCAGAACATGTATAAGGCATTATCTTCACTTTACAGATAGGAAACAGAGATATTTACTCAGATAAGGCACAGAAAGGTGAAGTGACTTGCCTGAGGGTCACATCAAGGTTTCTGGCAGAGGCATGATCTTTCCGAACCTTCTCAATGCTGGGCCTCTGCTTTAAATTACAAGACTTCATCAGGTTTACAGCATTTCACCCTCCCCTCCTACCAATCATTTACAGCCTTGAATTTGCTTCAAGCAAAATGCATTCATTGATGAACCCTATTACTTGTTCCTAAACATTACTTATGGACTGCAACTTCAAATGAAATTCTCTGCGCTGCAGTCATATTTTACCTACATGGTTATTCTAATTGAGTATTGAGCAAAGTGGCTAATTAGGAGTCTTCAAGGGACTGTTTGTTTAATTTTGTTTTGGAATGTGTGCTTGCATAAATGCCATACAAGAAAAAGTCTGGAGGCCACAATCATCTGCAATGTAAAAATATTTTGGTTTCTGTGAAGTTTTCCCTCCCTCGAGGGTTCTAATTCATCTCCACTGGTTGATAAATCAAGTCAGAACACCCTCCCCCCCTCGCTTTGGTGTCTAGCGAAAATATGACCCTTTTCTTGTCCAGGCATGCAGACAAGTGATGAATCAGACTTTCCCCAAGAAAATGCTGCAGCTCTTTTCCTAAGGCACATTGCTGCCTGAATAACTCAGGTTTTCCTACAGCCGGCCTGCTTTAACAGCCCCTATTTACATGAGCGGGACACAAGAGCTATGGCCTGGGTCTGATCTGGAGAAGGTTATCGAGTGCCATCCTGACAATGCCTACAGAAAGCTGAGAGGTGCTTCATTCCCTGCCTGGTCCCGGGTGACTGCTGAGGCAGCGCCAGGGTTTATTGTCTGGAATAAAGAAAGTTAAGTTCACTAAGGAGCATTCAGGCACTCTGTGCTCTCCGAAAATATCTGCAAAGACTGCCAAACACGACTTACCAACACATACCAATACCCCTACCTCCTTACAGCGTTAAAAGAAGTTTTAATCTGAGACTTCAGTATTACTCATTATGATCTAAATCACAAATATTTTGAAATATTTTCAACTCATCAGATCCCTAGGGCAAGTGGATTTCCCCACAAAACTGTTTCTTCCCCTTCAAAGTGGAACAAAGCCAATTTCTTTTCTGCCCTGTAGAGAAAAGCTGATCCAAAGAACAGAAGAGACACAGGTTATTTAGAAATGTGAAAGTCAGTCCGCTGTAACTTTAAATATGTAACCGCTCCCCTGATTACCCGGGCTTTCTATGTATCCCCTGGCTTAGCCCGTGGTCTTCCTTAGCATCACATTCAGCACTGCGGTTACTGAAACTTTTGCTCACACTGTTAGGCACCAACATGACTGAACCAAGAAATTACAAGTCTGGTCAATGTTCAGGCAATACTGAATTAATTTGTCCTCCCAGTACCCATGCAACAATTATGAACACTCCCATTCTGTAGAAGAAAAGACTTGTGTACAAAGTGCACGGCCTCATTTGCTACAGGTCAGCAAGAGACCAGGTAAGAAATTTGGGGTCTGCTAAATTTTATTTCTTGTACCATGGGGCATACAAAAACTAAGTGTGATTGTTTGGGTTTGCCTGGAATAAACTAAAAATTGGCAAAGGTGCCAACTACTTGAAGTGCAAGAAGAAAGCAAAGCACAGAGAACTCATTCCTGCCCATATTGCCTTGCAGCCCAGCACAGCTCCATAGCACACCTACACCAAAAGGGGAACAAGAGGGTAAGAGGGAAAACCAGCATTCCTAAGGCAGTAACCTGGTTGGACCTTCCCATACAGTCCTTCCAACTGTCCCCAAATCTCTTCTTACTTGATCGTGTGTATTCAGTTTTGTCTGTTTTTCCAAACTGCTTTCAAACACTGTACTTCAAGAACAGGATTAAAGAGCCAAAGCTACGTGCACTGGAAATAAAATACAGTGCATCTCATGGCTTTACAGTTGGTAACTGCTAATCAATTGTGTACAGGCACCAATATTTAAGAAATTTTGTATCAAATTTGGCAAGCCACTGTTACATGAAACAGACTCCAAGTCTTGAAACATTTTTCCACAGCCCTGCTCCCATTTCTTTGGAGTAGATACTGAACAGACTTTTTTCATCTCCCAAGAGCTGTGTAATAGAAACAGAGTGCTGCAGGATGTATGCATCCAAATGATTGTTTACTTGGTTCACTATAATCCAGACTGATTTACACAAGAAGAAGGGTCCCTATTTAAGAGAGCTTGTTTCAGTTCATTCCCACTTCACATTCACACCAGGACCCCCCGAACCTCCTGAGTTAACACAGATGTTTGAGATGAATTGGGATCAGAGACTTAATATAACGTTTGCAGACACCAGGCAAAAAGCAGCACAGCTGTAATGCACAAACCCCCACTGTGCAAATGACTCCAGCTTCCTCTCTAAAACAGCTTCAAGTATTTTATTAATTCAGAGAAGTTCAGACTTACACATCAACATCCACTGGTTTCAAGAGGGTCTGTGCTGCGTGTTGTGAGATCTCTGGGTACAGTAAGCACATATCCAGGTATCTGTCTGAGGAACCAATGCTCTCCACGTGCCCGAGACCAGAATTCAATTCCTCAAAAGAGAAACTGAGCCTGCACAGCACAGTGAACTGAAAGCTTTCGGTAAAGGCAGTGAGCTGACATTTAGGATGATAACTGGGAGAGATCAGCTTTAAACTAGGCAGAGCACGAGAGCAGTGCATTACCTCGCCTCAGTAAGTCTGCTGTTACCCCTGCTCTCAAACTCCTGCTCCGTGTCCCTGGGAATCACAACTCCACACAGTTTCAGGGAGATGACTGAACCCATGCACTCACAGTGCTGCTCCGACATGGCACAGGCAGCGTGGCCAAAGCTGCGCCCCACAGACTCACCCCCTGCCAGCATTGGGGTGTAAGAACTCTGCAACACACCTGGATTTGGGCATTCACGCTGCTCCCGTGTGCTGCGTCCTGCACCTGACAGGACCCCTCCTCGCAGCGCAGGGATTCACATCGCACTGTGTTGTACAGCGTGACTGCAAATGATTGGAAAGACCAAGATCCAAGGTGCTTATTAGAGTGGTTGAGTTAATGAAGTAACACCAATTGTGCTGAGCTTCACCCTGCCTCCGCTGACTCGGCCGGGCTGACACAGGAGGTCTAGGGGGATCTTAAACTTCCTACCTATTTACTACCAACTAACTTGAAAAATTAATCAAGGAAATTTACATTAATACAACTGAGAGGCAAATGTAATTACAGTGTGCATAACATTTAATTCAATATGGTTACTGAGCCTAAAAAGCACATTACTTCCTTTATGAGACTGCTTTGCTATTTATTAGGGAAAAGGTCTTTGTAAAACGACTCTTTATCCAGCTGCTGGGAAGAAAGAGAGATCGGGGAGCTACTCCCATGGCAAGGAAATTGCTTTATTCACTTGAGCTAGATTACTTTTAAAAAATCAGATGTAAATAAATCCAGGCCAGAATTGCATTGTTGGTCTTCTACATCTTTAGAGCAAATTCTGGGTGACCACTGCAGAAACCCCGCTTGAGCTGCAACTCTCCTGTTCCTCCAGCCCTTCACACAGCTCCTACACACGTTCCAAATTGCTGTTTATCTTCTTGTTTTAACAAGATTTCTTTTTTTTTTTTTTTGGCTTGCCCAATAAATGTCCCATTTAATTCTACCTTTCAAAGTTATATCAAATGGCAGAGTTTTATCAGCTTAGCTGTCTTGCTCCTTGGGAAAGGAATGAGTAGCAGTGGTGACAGAAGAGTCACCTACTCGTAGACCTCAGCAGAACTCACTAATGCCTTTTAAATTAATTTGAAAGGCTGTCTTGGCACAGAAAGGCCAGACCTTCCTCTTTTTAATTAAAACTTAAAACAAAAAAAAGCAGGGTGAATTTATGCCTTAATCTCCCTCTCTGGTCAAACAACGTAGCTTTACTCACTGCTAGCGAGTGGACTTTTTTTTCCAAGCCCTGCCCTTCACTCATAAACAAAACCAGCCAGAACTCCATCTCATTATAGCCTGCGCAGACACATGGTCCCGCTGCGAGGGCAGCCCCATGCAGAGAGGCACACAACAGCAGAAGGAGCAGTTGTCTGCTCGTTTCTTATTATAACAGAGCCGCCCTTCATACAGTGCTGGGACTGTTTAGAAATTCCATTTTTAAGCCCCGTTCCAAGGGTTTGTAAACCTGGATGGGAAAATTCGTTACGGATTGAATCACCACACGTCGAGCCCTGCTTGTGCAGCAACACGCAGTCCCCTGCTGATGGACGCTGGCGGATCCAGGGCGATGGCTCCCTGAGCCTGATCTCCTCCGACCTCTCACCTCCGCTCTCACGAAAACTGACTTTCGGTCGCCAGCTGCAAGGGCAAACTGTGGTGTTCATATTTGTGTCCTACAAGAATCATGGCAAGACTAAACAGTGGAAGTGTGAAATTTTCTCATTTGCTCTTCAGTTTTGGATTTGGCCAAAATATGACAAATTTGGTAAGCACTGTGAACAGAAACAGATACATCGGTAAATAAATCTATTCCTTTGCTAAGCCTGAGCACTGCTAGCCTTAGCTAGCAGCTTAGCTTAGCTTTTACAGCTGTCTTAATGAAGTTTACAGCTGTCTCAATACAGTTTGAAGAAGCAGCAGTTTTGAACCATGCAGTAACAATTATAAAATTAATCTAGACCTGACATATATGCCAAAACATGCACCAAGACGAGCACAATTTCGTGATCCGTGGATCAAATGTTACAGCAGACTTGTCAGTCAGCTGCTGATGAGCGCAACAGCCCTGAGGTTTGTATGGCAGTGAAGACAGATGGATAATTGGAGTAAAAGTGTTGATTGCTAATACTTAAGAGAAGGGAGGTGCTCAGCATGACTGATTTCGCTGATGGCCCCCACACTCCTGTGTGTATCTGTGGGATGCAGGCAGGGACAGGGGCAGGGACATGGCAGGCTGTCCCCATGGATGCAGGCAGCACCCCAGTGCCTCTCAGATGGCAACTCACAAGGGGCCATTTGCCTGAAAACCGCTCCACACAGAAGCCACCGGAGAAAGCCATTATGTTTTAAAAGCAATCCTCCATATCATCCAGTCTTACCCACTGGCTGCTCTTCCCAACTGATGGCTGGAGAGAGAAACCTTGGACTTCTTTCTCTCCTCTTCCCTTAAATGCACACACTCAGGCCATCTCACTTTGTAGCCGCTGCTCTGCCATGCCTCCTCCTCACTCGCTTTGGGCAGGGGTCTGCAGGCTGCGCCCCGGGGTGCACAGCCGGCCCGGCAGCCAGCTGCTTGCCCACAGTGGGGCTGGGATCTCCGCCCTGGAAACAACAGACTCCAATAGCCCTCCGTGACAGATCTGTGTCATCGATTATCACCAAGAAGCTGTAAAAAAAAAGAGCCAGGCAAAGGACACCCTGCAGTTTGGGCTCCCTCATTTCTGGGGCTGGCAGGGTGCCGGGGGCATCGCTCACTCGCTGCACGGGTCCCTCGCCTGGAGGCCTCGGCCCTGCATTCACCTCAGACGGCTCCATTGTAGCACCAGACTTTTCTTCAAACCGCCTTTGTCAGGCTGAGGGCCCAGGGATAATGGAAGCAGGAGGCAGCGGCAGGCCCCAGGCTGGAAAAGCTCCTCCTGGGTGCTCTGGGGTCTGGGGAGGGAAGGGCACAGCCCATACAGGGCCTGCCCCGTTGCCTGTGTACTGCCTAACCATTGGCAGGCACTACTCACAACACGATACAGACACACAGATATTTGGGAGCCGACAGATATAACCAGGAGGGTTTGTATTTGGAAAATAAGAAGTGACCCAACTTAAAAAAAAATAAAATTCCTAAGAATCTACTGTAAGTAGAAACCTTTCAATTCCACGCTCCAGGCCATTTTTCAGCTAGCTGTCACTTTTCACTTCAAAGGTTATTCCTTAAAGCTAAATAAAATATTTATGTTATCCAGTACTAGGCATGAAAAATTTCTGTTTTGCTCATTTCTGCACACGGATTTGAAACCTGCCCGTAATTTCCTTTCTGTTGTTTGCAGGTTTAGCTGTGAATATTAAGTGCTGATTATTACTAAAACTGAAAAACCAACAACCAATCCCAAGGTCAAACCCAGATATTAAGTGCTGGGTCATTTCCTGCCTCAGTGACAGATCTTCCCCAAAACGCTTGCTATCACATCAAATCAATTAGATTTTTTTCGTTCTGTATCAGAGGTTATCAAGAGCTTATTTCAGCGGTTAGCACAGGGTGGACTTCTGCCCTGCAAAGGACCCTGCGCAGGTTACAGACTGCCAGGCCCCTGTTTACACACATGCAGAAAATGTAAATACCAGTGCTCAACTTATCAAACAGATTTGGTTTTATTTATATCAATATAAAAAAAATCTAATTTCATTTTCTTCAACCAACTCTGTTAACAGCTCACTGCATATACTGTGTAAATAAATCGCATAGTATTGCCATTCCATATTTGCTTGTTTGTTTAAACCCCCAGCTTTACAGCTAGCAGCTCCCAAATCAGAAATGAAAAAACAAGTTTACTCATCCCTGACCAAATTTAACTCCTGCTAAATTCAATGTCATTTTGCTACTAATTTCATTTAGGGTAAGAGGAAGTCCAAGGCTTTCTATGTCCCAAGTTAAATACTAGAACTGTAGTTTTCACTGAACATTGCAAGTGAAAAGCACCATAAAAATGCTGTCATTATCCATTTACTCCCTCTGCATTTGCTAGCAAAAACTAACCTTTGTAAAGGCCAACTTTTCCTGTTAATTTTGCATGAGTAAATTCAATGCTGTTCTACTGACCTCACTCCTATTTTTCTATTGTAACTTGGCTTAGACAGGTTTGAGCTGTGTGGACAAGACGACTATTTCTTCAGAGACACACAATTTACTTTTTGCAAACATTGGGTTTATCAGAGTAGGTGCTGGAATCCATCACATAAGAGACTTGATTAAAGCATTATAAATAGAAAAAAATGCAGATTAATAAAACATTTTATTACCTTTAGAGTAAAGGGCCACAACACACCTCCAACCTGTATCAGATGAGAGGGAAATCCCTCCCAGTACACGAGAGCTATCATCTCTGCCAAGGCAAGCATGAAACTAAGAGATGCTTAACAAACCAGAAGAACCAATCTCACCTACAAAGGAAAACAAAACATTCATCTTGGGGAAGTGTAAACAAATATACTTCAGATGCAACACCCAACATGAGGAAGCCAACTTAGGGACGTGAGCTATGGCCGCAAGGTGCCCACATGTCTTCTCAGATCCTATGGACACCAACAAGTTTCACCACAGGCATGGAGACCCATCCAAGCACATCTGAGGGCATCATCTAGAGCTGACGTACACCAGCACGTTAAAAATAACCCGCTCAGTGCGATGATACGCGTGCAGGGCCATCACTGCTTAACACTTACCCAACAGAAGGAAGAATAGGTCCATCTAAAGAGAACTTGAAAAGAGAGCCTGTTGTCACAAACCATGAAATAAAGTTGTCCTAATCTTGACTGCGTAAGAAACATAAATGAAGAATAATCCAATAAGTAAACTGTTACCACTTGGGGGATTCAAGAATTATAAAGAAGCTACTTAAAGCCAATTGGGAGATCAAATATTAAATAATAATGTATTAGAACTAATAAATTAAAGATGAAATGTGCTTTACAGTTTGAGTCAGAAGTACCACTGGCTTTAATCTGAAAAAATGCAACATAACTAAGAACAGCCGAGACGGCATTAATCTCTGAATTCAGCGCTGTGATGGGGAAAAATAAAACGGAAGGACTTTAATCCCACATGAGGTTTTATCTTGCAGTGTTTTGATGTGGCAAACTTACTTTGAGGTTTGCTTGTTTTCACAGCTCTTACTGGGGAATGATGACAAGGGGCCAAGGTCCTCAGTTCAGCCAAGGCCTCCCAGTAGCCACCAGTCCTGCGTCCCTGCTCTGCAGATGAAGCGGTGCGGTGTCCAACCTCTGCTGGCTGCACCTCCATATTAAAGGTAAGCATGCCTGCAATCTGTTCCACTTCATGCTAATTACAGACAAATCCTGTTTAGTCTACTCATGAAAGTACATCGATTTGCATGGGATTATTTACAGGGGTAAACGGGACCTAGACTGGCCCTGAGGATTTGGGGCTTTTGCATGAGATATTGATGAAGTCCCTGGTTGGATGAATTTTGAGTGTCTTTTACACTGTGTTAATACAGGCCACCAAGTGCGATAGAGAGAGATCCTCCCTCTGCCAGCCCTACGCAGCACAACTTTTTTTTCTTTTTCTTTTTTTTTTAAATAACAGGGTTGGTTTACTATTGTAAATCTTAAGCTTTGCTTTGAATAGCCAAGGGATCTGGTAATCCTAGATAACTGTAAATAACTGTAAATTTGTTGGGTTTTTTTAAGGTATTCCCAAAGAGATTACCTTCTTTAGACCATTTTGCAGTTTGGAAGGAGACGGATAAAGCAGTACTACAGCTTGGCCCAAACCTTCCCTTTGCCCCATTTACTCCACTCCTCAGGGACCCATGCATCTTTCTTAAACAAGCCATAGCTTATGCACCTCATACATTATTAGCGCAGCATTTTCTCCTCAGGCTTTCCAAGCTCTCAGCTCTCAGCAGAGCCGCTGTTGACACTTCACATGCGCCTACTTTGTAGCCCCCTTTGCCTTACGACAAGATCTTCAGCACAAAGCAGATCACTTCCTTCCACGCTGTGGCTAAGGTGGCTCTAGCGCAAGGCAGGCTACCTTCAGCAGCAAGAAGAGCGAAGATGACAAGAAGAGAGACATCTGTAGACCTCCAGTCTCTGGATTTCAACTTTCTGGGACACCCCCATTACATGGCAGAGAGGGAAAGGGGGATTCAGCGTCTTTGCTGTCATGCTGTGAAGCTCAAAACTTCACATCTACAGCAGCTTCATCTTTCAGCAATTGCTGCATTGCCTGGCAGGGGCTGGGGGATCCACAGCTTATTGGACCCTTGCTTTTCTCTTAAATACATCTGTGCATTTGCTTTAACAGCGAAATCTTTCATCCTGGGCCGGGTTTCCCAGTGCCCAAGGTCTCCCAGGTCCAGCACAGCTCCAGGGCTCTTCCCTCTCAAAACCGGTGTCATGGATTAAACTGTTCCCTCAAAGACCACTGTGTTTCTGCACTGACTGTAGTGGATTCTTGGATGTTAACACGGATGTTGCTGTCTTGGATAACCAAACTCAGGCGAGATTAGCCCAGTCCTGCTGCAACCCATCCCCTCCCCCAGGCCAGGAGTACAGCACTTTCTGGCCTTATTCACTCTCAGACACCATTAAGGTCAACTTACTGCATCCAACGGAATGGGTGGGGTTTTTTTTAAACCATTTCCACATTGGCAACATTTTTAAATGTCTTAAATGTTGCACCAGCTCACAAAAAATTCCCCTTGCTCCAGCTCTCAGAGCTGGGTGGCTCCGTGAGTAAGATTTTTTTTCCAGAGGCAGATAACCTTCCCCTTTAAAGCTCAGCAAATGTCAGGTATTTACAGTGTCATGGCTCCTCTCAGGTTTCTAAGGTCTCTCCAATATAGATAGTCGATCATAACCAGGGCTTGTACATAAGAAGGAGGAAGGGGGAGGTTTGGCTTTTTTTTAGTTTGCCTGCCTTAACAGCACTTAAAAGCTTTTTGAGCAGTAAATTCCAAGTCAGCTACAGGACAAGAGACACAATTGCCTTAACCCAGCCTTAACCCAGGATCTCTGTGATCCCTGCTGGCTCTTCCCATCAGCGGCGTCATCTTAACAGAGCAATTTTCCCAGTTTACTTCTTTTATCCACCATAGCCCCTCATCTGCTGCTTAGGACAGGCAGCACCTCTCTGGGAAGCACTTGCAGGGACACAGAAGGATGAACCCCAACTCCCTGTGAGACCCCAGATGTGCTAAGGCACAACAGCAGCAGCTGCAAAACAACATCCCACAGTCTGGATCATCCCCACTCCTGGGAATCACTGAGCACTATGAGGAATTACATATGGCTACGGGGCAGGAGGCAGTCGGTCGCAGATCTCCTGCCTGCCAGTACCCATGAGCAGTTTATCTGCAAATCAAGAACCCTTCAGGTGATGACCCAGACCCTTTGCCAAAGTCAGACGAAGCGATCCAGACTCCACAGCGTCTCGGTTCACGGCAGCTCGGGATTTGGCCCAGAAAACAGGCTCATTTGGTCATTTTATCCAGCATTCGCCACTTCCAGAGAGGCTTATCTGCACTGCTTCAGTCTGGATAAGAAGTGCCGCGAGGCGTCTGGCTTTGCCTAAGGGTGGGTGTATCTCGAGCTGCTATCACAGACAGCAGTGACAACAGAAGTCTGCGAATCCCAAACTTAACTAATGAGAAGAATAAGACTAATTCAGGCTGGATCATGAGATCTCCTCTGCTAATTCAGTTTATTGTCTGTATTGACCGGCACAATCTGGCCAAATCCCCAGTGCAAACAAGCAGTTTTAGCCAATATCCTCACAGAGCCAACAAGTCTTAATTTGCTACAGGAAATGCTCATTTTACTGTATCTTGTACATCTGGCAGCAGCTAAAATGCATCTAACTTAGTCAACAGTCAGATGTGATGAAACACAGCCAGCATTTTTCCACTGGCATAACGCAGAGTTCAGCAGACGAGCTGAATCCAAAATTTGAACACCACTGAACATCAGATGTTTCTACATTCATTTTCAATTAAAGGTTTCTGTGCAGGGCTCAGAGAGAGAAAGAGGCTGTCTAGAAATATGCTATATGACAGAAGATTAAATAGAAGCACCTACACGAAGCGCAAGCCTGTGCCAGTAGCACTGCAGAGAAGAGCTCTTCGTCTTGCACATCAGGTTTTCTCCCCATCCACTGAAAAACCCAGAAAGCTGTTTATTTTTTGAAAGTTCATAGAGGGTTGGTTTACTTTTTTTGACAGCTGTCCAATAAAAATAATGAAGTTCGACAATTTGTTCCCATCTGAAACATATTTAAGCCTTCTGTCCCACATTAGATCAAATCCCCAATTTTGTTTTGCACTTGGATAATGTTTTGTAAACACGCAGTTTCCTTCTAGCCCTTTGGTCAGACAGGAGCATCGTCTTCCCAGGTGCCAATGCCACCTACAAAATGATGGAGCGGCTGATTCTCCCGTCTACCCTACCCTTCTCCTCCCTCCATATGCAAGCTCTCCACGCTGATTGCAGGATTTCCAGGATAGAAAACTGCTCCACACAGTTGCATATAGAGTCACAGGGAGCAGACCAGGAAAATTTTCCTGTGCTGCTGGAAAACATGACAAACCAGTATCTGAGATGGCTCCAAAACTGACTTCTCTCCCAGCAGAACAGAGGCATCGGTTGCTGATGTAGAAAGCCCAAACTCCCAGCAATCATGCTTAATTTCTGACTTGTTCCTGTTGGCATCATTCGTTTCTCCCTCTCCCCTTCGTTTTGATCTTCTTCTGACCCCCAAATACAAACCCTTGGGAAAAAGTAAGGGAGTAACCAACTATGTTGTATTTTACATTCGCTTTGAGAAATTATCTCAATTTTCCTTGTTGATTCAAAGGCAAAGAGGAGGTGATGATCTCCACATCTGAAAATAACAGTTTCAGGATAATTCACTGATTACACCAATTTAGAAATACTCAAGACTTTGATACCAACTGGCTGGTTGGACTTCGTTTACATGAAGTAGTACTTCCCTTCTCTTTGACCTGCTTCTCCTACAGCAGCAGACAGAACAACAACATAAACAGCCTCCACTCAATTCTTCATTATTTGTAGTCTTCCACCATGCCAAAACCAGTACTTTATGTCAAAGCATTAGATTTCATATTAAAAAATACATTATTGCAAATGAGAAAAAATACAGGCAAAAACTTAGGTAACTTGATCAAGGGCACAGACATTCATGGTCAGAGCAGGGCAAGAACCTGGGTCTCCAGTGAAAGCT
>NW_010190645.1:26039-66503 GCF_000695765.1 Mesitornis unicolor | reverse complement strand
TCTTTCCCTCCATGCGAGCAGAGCTTCATTTGGAAGTCGGAGGTTTTCTTGCTCCCTCCCTTCTTCGTGCTATCACTCGCTTCAGGAGTCTTTATTTTGGTCTGACACTTTTAACAGGGTTGGAATCAGCTCTGAGATTTGCCAGTTTTCTCGTGGGAGGAATCTGTTTGGTTTAAGAGAGAGTGGGAGAGGAAGTGTTTGATTTTGCAAACACAACCTGCACACACAGATATTTTTATAGCCTTGCCTTCCTATCAAAAGGTCTCGGCTCAAAACCACTGAGCAAAAGGTGGATTTAAAATACCGAGATTAAATTGAAGGCTGAAGGTGGGAGGACCTTCGGTTTCCACTGAGGGTCTAACCCTACCACCCGCCATTGCTTTGCGACAGGCTGGGGGATGAGACAGACACACTGGATGTTGCGTTTTTTCTCCTGCTACACTGCTGCTGGCACCCAGCAGCTTTGTCGATTTTTTCTGTCATTTTTAGCTGGTGTCAGGCAGCAGCTGGAGGTAGGGGCAAGCAGTGAGCGCAGAGATGCTGGGGCCTCCCTTCCCAGGGCTGCCAGAGGGGCAGAGGGGATCCCCAGCACCCAGCAGCTCCCCGTCCCTCAGGGGCCTGGCAGCCAAACGGGATGCCAGTGGGCTTCAACCCCAACTCTTGTCCAGCAGCACACAGCACAAAATAATCTTTCCAAAATCACATTTTTTTCATCTCAAAAGGAACAGCCTGTCTAATGCTGAGAGCACCCCAACCTCCTTTCCCAACCTCCCTTCAGGGAAGGAGCCATAAGGCCCTTGCATGCGGTGGTTGGACCTGCACAGCCTCCTCCAAAACCTCTGGGGAGAAACAAAGCGAGCAAAGCGGTGCTGTGATTTATCCCAGGCCTAACAAAAGGAGGTTTCCTGTCAGCCTGCTCTAATGGGATGCATCGCACGGGCATTCAGCATTAAATCAGAGCCAGGCTCCACTGCTCATTGGCCACCCCCTCACCCAGGACTCCCCAGCCCTGCAAAGCTCTGCACCTCTCCTCCGCCCCCTGCACGGCCCCCTCTGAAACACGGGGCCACCTTCCTTTAACCTCCATGTGTGCCTCCCAGAAGCACAGGGCTATTTACTAAAATTATGCAAATAAGCAAAAAAAACCCAACCCTCTAAACACAGTGCTGAAGGTAAAGTACAAATAGGATTAATTGCCAAACCTGCAGAGCATTCGAGTGCTACTGAGGGAAGCAGCAGCAGCTACAAGCATTCAGCACATGTGAAGAATCCATCAATAACCCGATGGATTTTTTTCTGTGTGGAAATGTTACTTTAATGAAATTTCCCCAGTGGATTTAAAATGACAAGACATATATTTTTCTTCTGATCCAAAGTAAAAATATTGGTTTTTACATCTCAAAGCCAGCTACAAATACCTTTAACCTAGGAAATGCAAAAAACCCCTAGGAAACAGAAGTAAAATCTATCTATATACTCATTTTTTTCATGCAACAAATCAGGACTGACAGAGGGCTCTGGAATTGGAACAGATTTTCGACTGTGGCAAAAATTGTGACAATTCTTCAGAAAATACAGGAGAACCAAAAAAATTGAGCTTTTATCTGCCTTCTCCTTCTAGTGCTCCAAGTATGGCACTCTGTGTTTAAGGCATTTCAGTAATTCCCCCTCACCAAGAGAAAAAAATAAAAATAACCAACAAAGAGAACAGAGGGGGGCAATGGGACAGACTCGCATTCAGATCTGGATGGAGGAAAGCCAAAATAATTCCTCATTAAATTCCACTCAAATATTCCCTGTGTAAAATGGTTACGTGCTGCAAGAAAGCAGCGAGATAAACTTCATTTCCAGGGGAAAGAAATACCTGATTAGAAAAGGTAGTGTGAATGAACCTGGTGTAGATCATGTGAACATAATCCTCAAAGCTATTTCCAGCTAGGCAACAGTAATGAGAAAAACTCTTCAGCTGAAGAAGTGGGCTGCTTTCAAGCTGCATTCCTCTTCCCCAAAATACACCACACTTGCGGAGCAAAACTCTAGAAACTGGGGGGTTGCGTTTCATTCTGTGTTTGTTTTTTGTTTCGGAGCAACTGTTTCATAACCATAATATTCACAAACACTGTTTGATTTTCAGGCAGATGTTGCATCGCAATTCTGTCCAAATTAGGTGGTTTGGGGTTTTTTCTGTTGTTTGATTGGGGAACAAAGCCAGTAAGAGCAAAACCACTGGGGCCACGCAAAATTTGCCAGAGTTTCGACAAACTAACTTGCAAGATTGCCCAAAAGCAACAAGACTGACCAGTCGCACTTCCAAGGTAAATTCCTAACAGCTGCTTTCTGCTTCCCTCCCTAGGCCGTGTCTCCAAAGCCGCCTCAGGCAGACCTGCTCTCTTCATCCACCCGAGGTTGGGTCTGGCAGGCTTCTGGGTTGGAGGTGAGAAAAGAGGAGGGGACGCTGGGGACCCACAGCCACACACGCAGGAGGGCCTTGCGTGGGCCCGCTCTCCCCCACAGCCCACGCTCACCCAGGCTGTGCCAAACCAGACCAAGGATGGCACAACGCTAAAAAAGGACCTAAACGCATGGCCTGAAATGAGGCTTTTTAAAGAAGAGATAAGGGAATAAAACCACCCACACTTGCCAGAGGAAAATGATGGGCCCGGAAGGTCAAATACTACACAAAGGGAAAAAATGTTGGCTATTACACAATATGAGATAAATTAATCGAGGCCAGAGAAACAGCAGCTGCTACGCAGATGGCACTTTCCACATCTTGACTGCCAAACCGGACAACTCAGGGCTCTTTATTTCCCTTAATCTTCTCGGGCAATGACGGGCCACAGCGAGCAATTGAAACAGTCACGTCCCAGCACCCGAGGAGTCCATGGAGAGACTGAAAAGCCATGGCTCTGGGGTTAACTATGCCATGATCCTGATGAAAAGCAGATGCCGTTTAATTACTGGGGAGGGGGCTTCCACTAATTATAACCCGTGGAAGTACATTTTATAGTACACCAAAGATCAGAATTAACAAGAGCCCAAGGCTACAAGTACACACGGTTCCTCCCGTGCCATTAAAATCGTACGACTGGGAAGAGCAATAGGGCACTCCAACAAAAGGAGCTATCATTTCTGTGGTTACAAGAAGTCCCACGTCTTGATACAGAGAGCAGTACGGCCTCGGTTAAAAAAAAAATAATTCACAAATTAAGTCTTAATCCCAAAGTGTCTTCCCAAGCCTCCACCCTCCTGAATGCAGCACCATTGACTGAACTACGACACAGCCTTTGGCAGCTGATTTTCTTCTAAACTCCATTTCACATTTTCTCTACATATGAGCCCCTGAATTACGTAACAGGATCTTGGTCAAAAGCTACAAATTTTATACATTTTTTCCCCTGCCTGCATGGGAATTGTAAAGGCATCTAAACCACGAGCTCTTTCAAGCTACGAGTTCCCGTTTTGCTATGTTTGGAAGAAAATGCTTTCTATGAAGAGTGAGGTAGGAGGCGGTGGCACACATCCAGACAAATTCCTTGCTTTGGTTCCATGTGCAATCATTTCTCAGTACAAAGAAATCTTAATTACCTCGAATTTTGTGAGTAAGGTTCACTTTCCACAGTATTTGAAACACGCCACCACCCCAAATGCTCTTCAGATCTCATACATGCAACAATCCCAGGAAATTCCTTTTGGTTTACCCTTTACTTCCAAAGAAAGCCTCACAGATGAAATTAATTTCTCTTAAATTCTTCAAACAATATGCAAGCAGCACAGGCTCTGAACACAGTGCTAATTATGGGTAGCAGGCCCTTTCCTATTTAAATGGTCAGGTTAGAATTTACGGTGTGGTTTACAGACTACAAAAATTCCTGGTTTAGTAGGTAATGTTTGCGGCTCTTCCTCGTGAGGATCCTGTCAAGCAGGGGAATGTAACAGCGTTAACATGTACCTCGAGACATCAAGAGCAAGATTTTAAATCACATGTAGCAAAGGCTTCGGTAATTTCACCTCTAAATTAAAAAATGCCACAGGTATCATTCTCCTGGTGTTTTTATTCTCACAGTGAGAGTTTAGCACATGAAAGCTATACACAGGTATCAAAAAGGAGACAGTACAGGAGCAAGAGTTTGTGTAGAAAGGTGACTCCTCTGTCGGAGGAAAAGTCAGCCCAACTCCTTCAGCATCAACCCATGCAGAAACTCACAGCTTGCCGGGTCAGCAGCAGTTTACACATCCCTTACGGTACCCAGCGTATCTTTTGAGTCAGAGAAAAAAGCCTGGAGAACGCCTGTGCAAGTGCCTTGCTCAGAGCCCTCTTCGTTTGGGTCAGGGGAGGAATGACACCGTTTCAGAGGTACAACTGAAACTACACCTCTTCCGTAGCTCTCCACCTTTAACTTGCCCCAAGACGCTGCTTTTCTGCTATTCAATAAAGACCTCAAGCCTTGCATTTCCTTACATTTCAGCATTGGCAGATGAGGGATGCCAGCAGGCAGCAAGTGGAAGGGTACAGGGTCTGTCTCCCCCTCCCCAAAAGAGCAGCCCATGCACCAGCTTTCCTGCAAACCCTCATCCCAGTGGCAAGCAGCCTGGAGACTGTCCCATTCGTTTTAAATCACAGAATGGGTTTATTTGGAAGGGACCTTAAAGCTCATCCAGTCCAACCCCTGCCATGGGCAGGGACACCTCCCACCAGACCAGGTTGCTCAAAGCCCCATCCAACCTGGCCTTGAACACTTCCAGGGAGGGGGCATCCACAACTTCCCTGGGCAACCTGTGCCAGTGTCTCACCACCCTCACAGTAAAGAATTTCTTCCTAATATCTAGCCTAAATCTACCCTCTTGCAGTTTAAAACCATTCCCCCCAGGGAAAGACAAAATTGGATGTGCCAGGTAGCAAAGAAAGCTTTTTTGTACCACAGCTTCCTCACTGCGTATGGCTGGGGCTTACTCAAAAGGAGTGGAGGGCTGGTTTGAATTCCTACCCCACTTCTCCCCCTTTTTGAGGAAGCTCTGGCCAGATGTTGGGAGCAAATCCAGCTCCATCTGTGTGAGAGTTCGGAGTTGTGCAATATAAATTTCACTTTAATGTGTGGTAATAATGACCTCCAAAACCCCATCTTGCGTCTCTCAAATGTGAGAGCTGAAAGCCAGTTTTTGTACACGTTAACACATTAAGTATTGCAGGGTGCATGTTAATGCTGTTTATGAAGATTAAGCCACACAAATTCCCATTAGCACTAATGGTGGTTTCATGACCTAATATCCCCGAGAAAAACAAAAAATTTGCATCATTGAGAAGCTCAGACCTCATTCCCGTACTCCCTACCCTGGCTTGTCTGATCGCTCCCACGTCCCAAAATCCCACATGCATCCATTCTCATTAGGTCTCACCAGCTCCACGGGTTCAGGACAGGTCGAGCCTTCAGACTGAAGGCTTCTACAAAAGTTACCAAGTGCTACAGGAAACGGCATCGGTACTTCATTAAAGTGGATTTTCCTGCTTAAGGTAATATCAAAACAGCGCTAGAAAGTTTGGAAACGTTAAACCTCGCAGAGAGTTTGTCTTTTGGCGTTCCTGCGCGGACATCTGCATGGGCTGGTTTGACAAACCAGAGACAAACGCTGGCTGTGCTCCGTTTCTGTAGCTCTGCTTTTTCACAGCCAACCTATCCCAGTTCACCTACTCTTTCAGTGGCAAAATAGAGACACACAAGCTGATGAACAGAATGTTTTCAAATGTAAATCTCAATTCTCCTGTGAAAAGGCAGAAAGCACTGTATTTTCCTCCCACAGGATGCTCCCCCAATCTTTGCTGCCTCGCTTTAATTTACGTCCTAGCAGATACAGAGTCGCTTTCTCCGTGATATATTATTATCATAATATGTTATTTGTGTTCCCAAGCACATACTTGGAGAGAGAAAAAAAATTAAAAATCTGTTCTTTTCCAGGTGGCGCACGTATTTCAACACTTTTTCTTTTGCAAGCAACCAAACATCCAGCTTTGGCAAAAATCATCACGACTGTTATTTCTTTTCATTCTACAAAGATATTTGCAGAGGTCAAGGTCGGGAAGAAGGAGCTGTGCAAGCAGCAGAAACCAAGAAGGGGCAGAGCCAGGTCCTGAGGCAGGTTCACCCTGAACCAGCCCTTTGCACTGAGCCCAGGTTCCCAAAGGAGCAAGTTTGCTTCATGCTCTCTGACCTCCTCTATCCCAAAATCGATATTAAAATCAGGCAACTCCTTCCTCTCCCCGCTTCATCCCCCATTTCTCTCAGAGTACCCCTGAACCTGAGGGCTGGGTCTCCCTGTTGGCTCTGCAATGCCCCACAGTGCAGCTGGGGTCCATATCAGGGGATGCAGGACTCCCATCTCCAGACCAATACAACACCACGGCTTGTGCCATCCATCAGTTTAGAAACCAGGGTCAAGGCAGTAAGCTACACACCACGAAACTGAGTAAAACAGCGGTAATCATAATTTACCAAAATTATTCAGCTCTTAAGACTGAAATAGCGTTTGTGTATCCAGTTACCACAGCAAAATGAGATGTCCCAAGGCACACAGAATGAAGTCACACATTTGGCCTTTGAGGTGAAGGGATTTTTCTCATGAGCTGTCACTGGGAAGAGATAATGACAAAGCCGTCATTTACTCTTTGTTGATACTACCACATAACACATTGAGTTATATGTACTGCACCGAAGCCTGCTTTATAGTTTAATATAAATGGCAGTGAAGACTAATAGAGGTATAGACTTCAAATGCACGCTCTCCTAAAAAAGAATCAAAGAAACTGATGTTAAAAAAAAAAGGTCCTAATTATGTGCAACACAATTATGTGCGTATCGAACCTAAATTAATTTAACAGTGACTTTGTCTTGCATTCAGAAATCAGGCACAAACCTTTGGCCACGCTGAAGCCACGCTCACCAGAGAGGTAATGGACACAAAACTCGTCTGCAGTGGACCCAAAAGATTTCCAAAACCTCCAATTTCAGATTGTCTGTATTTATTGTTCCTAGCATCTTACACTAACCACAGAGGGGGGGGAATCAAATTAAAAATGGAGATTCTTGCCTAAGTAACCTACAGAACCATAAGTTTAAGAGGAACTAAGCAACTAAGGAAATTGCATGGACTTTGATATAAAGCAGCTAATAATATACATATAATAATATACATTGAAATAAGCCCCGAGCCACGTTTGCAAAGCTCCAGTTGGATGCAATGAAAGAGTCAGGACAGATCTGAATGCCTGCGATGAATAACGAACAACAGAGATAAGGCCAAAACATGATGAAATCACAATTTATTTTGTTTAGGGCGGGGAGCCCAGAACTTTTCCCACTGGCTCTTTTCTAAAATAAATAGGAAAAACTAACAGTCACAAACTACAGAAAGTTCAACAAGCAAAGGGATTTAGCCAGGGGTTCCAGATGACAAATTTAACAGCTGGCACTGGCACCCTTTATCCGGTGCTGGCTTCCCTTGTACTGATTTCTCAACAGCTCCCAACAGTCACAGAGAATAGTATTTTGGGCTTACGAGTTTTGGAGCAGGGAAGAATCCAGACCCTCTCTTCCTTCCCACGTAATGTAACAGAAAGACTTAATCTCGTTTCCTCAGTAGGGCTCGCTGCCAAAATATTTAGTCACTTTTAGTCTATTTGCTTTTGATACAATTACAGGTTTCTGGTTTGTCATCTCCTTATCTGATTCAGTTTGATATTTGTTTAACACGAGGGTCTGGGAATGGGGCACACTGTTTGTGTGCACATTCACACACACCTCTGACCACCGTTCTCCAAAACACACACACACACACGTGTGGGCTCCCCCACACAAATAAGGGTAGATTCAGTTCACTGCCATACCGAAAAACAAATATGCCCAAATATGACACCCTGGGAAAGAAGACAAGGAGGTTGGTAAACTCCTGAGCAGGACATGACGAGAGGTTTCAAGGCTTTTATTCGAGGAGTTGATCAGATCATCCAGCACTCTGTCCTGGCGAATTTGTGTCAAGCTGACATTCCAATTTCGGCAGCATACATAAAACTGCACCGTTGTTTAGCACTGTGCGGATTTTACATAACTCTTGAAGTTACTGACTCAATTCATTTTCCGTCCGACTATAAGATAGATTAATCTGAAATGAATTAAGACAGGCAGCCAGAAGTAATGTTACTATAGCCGGTAAACATTCCTTAAACTGCTGTATCAGTAAGCGGCTTAAAATCCTCACTATCATCGTATGCTACAGCTGCTCAATAATTACTACCTCTCAAGCCCAGGATTATAAATAACTGTGTACTGCCTATTGCACAGGCAGAGCAGCACAGGTAGCCAGCAATCCCAAAATCCACACACTAAATGTTAAGCATGGAAAATCAGATAGCATGGGCAGCCATGCAGACTCCCCTGTATGGGCAGATGCTCTGAGCCTTGAAATCAGAATTCCCATCTCATCTTAAAAAAAAATAAAGGAATCAAGCCACCCTGTGCTTCGTTACAAGAGGCAGAAATGTTTCACAGAAAGAAAGAAAGACTTCATTATTAAGGACAGAAGAGAATATTGTAATTACAGTTTACTAAGGCTAACCAAAAAAAAGTGCCCGGAGCAGAGGAGGAAGGAAAGATTCCTCTCACAAAAAAAAAAAGGTTTTACATTTCGAGACTAAGACAAAAAGTACTTTGGGAGAAGTTAATTCCTATAGGACTGCGGTCCTGTGTGGTTTAGTCCTCTACACCTAAAGGAAATGCAAGTGTTTAACAACTCCACAACTGCAGATGAGTCTAGGATAAAATACAACCTCTGCCCACAAGCACTTCGGTCTAGAAAAGGTTTCCTGTTGCACAGAAAATGTGGCAATTCTGCACTTAAAAGAGTTTGGGCTGGCAGAAAGGAAAACTCATCACCGAGTGTGCAAGCACTTGCTAACTAAGGTCAGATCCTGGTTGTATGCAAACCTGGTATTGCACAGCTGCACTAACTGCAAAAGTAAGAATACTCCCCAAGCAAAAATCACGCTATTCAAAAGACTGGCATAGACCACAGCGTGGAATAGGAATAAAGAGAAATTTGTATAACAAGAATGCTTCAGTTCTAAGCTTCAAGTTAATTTCTCTAAACGTGCCAAAGAAACACTTATCTCCACCATCTTAATTCAGTGATGTCTCAGTCTACACAGTGAGAGACAGCAAAGAATCAAAGGAAGAATTAACTGGCAATGCAACAGTTCCCACTCTTGATTTGGTGTGTCTCCTCCAACAGTATCTTGCACATACATGTTCTAATATCTGACACTGGAGGCATCTGAAGTTTGCTCTCAGTCCCCAAGAAGAATGCAAGAACACAAGAAAGTAGCTGCCTTCCACCTGCTTTAAACTCTGCTTATCAGATTGTTTCCCTTTAAAAGTAAAAAAAAAAATAAATTAAAATATCAGCTTTGTTAGCCACACCGAAATTTTAATTACTGACGCTAACTCCTCAGGTACTGGGAAGTTTTCAATCTCTTGTCAGAACTTACCAAGAAAAATGTCTCCAAATTCCCAAAGATACATAAATTTAGAGGGAAACAGAGCCATTATTAACTCTTAACATTAACGTACTAACTCTTTTGTCTCAGGATGTTCGGTAGCACCTGGAACCTGTCCTCACCAAAAGGAGTTAAAATTTCAGGTAGAACCAGAAATGCCTTTAAATTGTAGTTCTGGAAGAGACTCAAAAGAAACAGAGCACACAGTCCTACAAGCTGCTTTTTTCAAAGCCAACGTGTACAACTTAATATCAAGTAAAATTACGGCTGGCTGGCACGGCTTTCCTGAACGGGTGTGCTTCACAGGACATGTGCTATTTAACAAATCAAAAGCAATGGACCATGCAAATGTTTCAACAACACACGATCAATGTTTGGTATAAAGTTATTTAGACAGTGCTCAAAGTAAAAGAAAATCACAGCCTACAATGAGAATACTTAAGAAGAGGAAAACTCTTGTATGAAATAAGCCCTCTCTTACTCCCGTCCCTTCTTTCACATTGATGATTAATTTGGGCCAGAGGACAAAACAATGTGTGGACTCCCATGTGGGATACCATTTTGTCATTACCCAGTATAAAGTGTATCTGTTAAATACAAGCCTGAAAATAGTTCAGCCCCAAGCTTTTGATGAAGTCCTCAGACAAGAATTTAAGCACCTAAATGCCTAATTATCAAAGGCACACAGGGTCCCACCTGGGTGTCCGTGGATGTCACACTCACTAGCCATGCTGCGATGCTGTGAACAGAAACACCTGCAGAGGCTCCCCAGCTACGGATCCCTGCTCCGTGTCGTACAAAACACACAGAAATCGTGTGACGACTCAGAACAGCCGCCCCCAGCACTTACAGGGACAGAGCACTCACCCGCTCCTCCTGTGCCTGGAACCTTACCTCGCTTTCTCCATCCGCTTCAAAAAAAGATAACAAATTACCTTTACATCCTGAGAACCCAGCTTTGACAGGCACATATCCTCCAACGCAGTAATCCATTTTACAGACATAAATCCGGTTTGTGTGGACACTCCTGATGGTTTCCTATCTGCTGGTTCACCATTTAGGTAACCAGTGCTGGTTTTCCACCAGAGAGCACTGGCTGATTGCTCTACTGCAAGCCAGATTTGGTTTAGGGTGACATAGCTCTCTGTGACAAAAGGGCTGAGGACTTCAAACAACCTAGGGGGGCAACTTCTCATTTTATGTTTCATTAGGAAATATTATGGTTCCAAAATCCAATAAGAAAATTTCACTGTATTATCTGAGCAGACAGAAAATGTGAATCTTTTTTTTCAAATACACAACTGCAAAGCATTCAACAAAAGACAAGTAACTAATCCTTTTTTAAAAATAGCTTGTTTTGTTTAAAATACAACATATGCCCCCTGGCATTAACTACTTCAGATCTCAAGGGCTTGAGGTTATTTCAGGATTCAGAAACTAATGGAATAATTATATTACTAGGGGTTTAAGCAACAGCGCCTACATAGTTTAAATATCTTCCTGTAACTGCTTGGTAATAAACTACATTACACATCCTCCAGAAGGCAATATATTCCGAATGCTCAGACAATATTTATGAGTTTGTTTCAAAGGTTTCTGATTTTATTTAGAGTGTTCAAAGTGTGGAGGCATAGTCAAAGCAATACATTTTAAACCCTGCCATAAATCATTCGCTGTGCAAAAGCAAACTTTCATTAAAAAGAAAGCCCTTAATTGGTGAGAACTTCCTGAATGTAAACTGTCACTCTGGGTACCACCTCTTGCGCCTTTCCTGTAGCAGATGGCCATTAACTTGCAGCAGGATGGGCACCCGGACTGCCCGAATCATCCGGCTCTGCTGTCCGGCCCCAGCGATCCCCATGATGGGCCAGAGCCCCCAGCTCAAGCCCTCTGCAGCTGATTCAGCAGCGCAGACCCCCTACACCACCCAGGGCACCCCCCATCGCTGTGGCTCCCAGCCCGACAGTCAGCATTTCAGCACCCAAACCAGTGGCTCCAGGCTGAGCTGCTGAGCAACCATTAGCGGAGAGACCCCAGATCTCTTCTGCTATTATTCCGATTTTCCTCTAGTGCATGGTCTTCAGCTCAGGCATTCAGCTTGGTGATAAACAGGTCTTTATTAAGCTTATGGGTGTTAAGGATTGCCGGGAAAGATTTCAACTGTCTTCATGTAAAACAAGATCTAAGAGAGATTTCTTCAAGTCGCAAGCTGACAACACTCCAAAACGTGAAACCAAATCCCCAACACTTCCTTCCCTGCCAGCACTTCTGAAGGCCATTTCACACCTGCAGGAAACCATTCACATTTTAATGTATGTGCTTTGACTCCACGGAGGGATGCTGGTTTGCCTCCACTTTCCTGGCTGAGTCCTAAGGTACACTGACACTGCCCAGCAAGGGACCCAGCCAGGATCCTTTCACATGCAAGGATCCCCAGGCCAAATCCAGGTGACACCGCCCTGCTACCCAGGAGTCCGTGAGTGGGGCTCAAAAGACCACATGGAAAGACAGAATTCAAAACTTCTTCTGAAGACAAGACAATGTAACTTTAAAAGACCTTATCAACATATCCAGGAAGAGAAACCCCATGCTTTAGTGGAAAAGAAATCCAAAAGATTCCTTCAAGCAAGCTGAACAATAAACATGAGAGAAAAACACTACTTCTTGAACCCAACTGTTGTTCAAAATATGGACACTGAGTTGTGTGCATCACAGCTTTTACAACAGCCCTCTACACCTGCAGTAAATAACTCAGAAATAACAGAATGTGAGGGAAGGGGAGGAACTATAATTATCAATAAAGCCCTGATATTATTTACAAGTATTCTCAAAAGAGGGTCTCTCTCCCCTTCAAGCTCATCTCCCAGCAAAGATCATAACGATCTCACCTAGGAGAGCACAGGACAGCCCACATCTTTCTACACATCCCATCTCTTACTGTGTCCCCAAATAGGAGACTTTGGTGCCGTGGTCTAGGTTACAGCTGCTTTAGTTACTGGGGAAACTGAGCGCTTCTTCTATGCAGTGTCAATTAATATAATTTAGGAAGCTAACTTCGTAAGCATTAGAAAAACTGAATTAATTTTTTAGGAAGATAAGTTTATAAGCATTAGAAAAAAATAATTAATTTCATCTACATTACAAAAATCTCATTTATTCCTTTCATAAGTACTAACTGGCTTTGATTATCCAGATTTTCCAGCGACAAACTTCTCTCTTAAATGCTGGTCACTGACTTTTTGGCCAGAAATTTCACTTAGCTTTAATCTCACTTTGTATCGTGTAACTGAGAAAAAAGAATGTTCTGTAACAGCCCTACCCCTCACAATGCTATCATCTTCATGAAATTTTACACAAGAGTTTTATCAGCTGCTGTGGTGGCCAGGACAAGCAAAACCACACTCCAGGGCCAATTTTACCATTACAGATATTCAGGGAAACTTCCAACTTCCCATCTGGTCACAGCCCGTAATATAATTCTTGCCAGCATAAAGCATTTAGGTATTTTAATATACATTGCAATTCATGTAATACAAGATCAGACTCGGTGAGGAATGGAAGGAGAACAGAGACGACTGAGTGGAGTAACAGCTGTAGATTAACCACCATGCCCAGTGCTTTGCTGGAGGGAGGGCAATAAATATACACAGAACCGCTGATCTCGGCTCTGTCTTTGCAGAGCTGTGAGGTCCAGGCCACAGAACAGGTACCAGCATAAAAATGCAAAAGCTACTACACAGACAAATTCAGTAATGTCTGTTCAAGACAGAAATCCGGGCTCGAGCAGGGCAGGATCGCAGATGTGTCACTGCTGAGAAGGAAAACCCAGTCAGGTAAAAAGATTTAGGTCACCTGCATAGCAGGACGAGGAAAATCCACGCTGGCTGCCTGCCCTGCATGTGACCTGCTGGAAAAAAGGCTCGAATTTACTCTCCAGACAGACAGCTCCTTACAAAGGAAACTGGAGATTAAGACTCCCCTGGAAATCACCACTTTGGAGATTAGTATGTGCACAGGCACACGTGTACACACACGCACCAACGCATCGGAAACGCGCTGCTGGAAGCACATCTGAGGCAGGGGGAAATGCAGCCCGGAGAGCTGAGCGGGCAGGCTGCTTCGGGCTGTGGTGTTTAACGCAGCCGTAAATATTACCCGTCTCAGCTATTCCAGCTCCACGCAAGCACTGCTCGTCAAGATTACTGACAGCTCCGCGTTAGCAACGAGCCACATGACAGCCACGGCTCACCCGTTCCCCCCGCCGCAGAGGGACCCGCGTCAGGGGAGCTCGGCGCGGCCGCACACGCGCAGCCCCGAACACCTTCGTGGTGGGGCAGAAAGAGGAAAGGCAGATGGGAATGTGACACCGGGTGTCATCCAGGAATCTGCTTGAGAGCTGTGATCAATTGCTCAGGGCAGTGGGCTTTTCAGGAATTACCCAGGAATGCAGAGGCAACCAGAAAGCTCCCCAGTGACCTGCCTAAATGCCAAGGTGACGGATGTCTGCGTCAGGCAGCCCGTCCTCGCCTCCTGGGCCTTGCAGGGGCTCCCGGGCAGGGAGAAACAGAAAGGCTTTGATGCAGTGCATGGGCAAACACGTCAGTGGGTGCCTACTGAGGGCTGCAGAGCTGTCAGACCACTCTGTTAATGCAGCCAAGCCCTTAAATAGAAAAAACGAGAAATTATTTTGTTGTCTTTTTTTTTTAATTTCTTCTCAAACCACTTTTGATGCTGAACTCACGTACAGAGAGGGGGTTTTCCTCCCTCCTTTGCTAAAACAGCTTTTAAAATGGCATCTGCAATAAAGTATATGAAAAGCAGGGTTCAGTTTATGGCTTTTTAGAAAACCTTTGCTATTTGTTCACTAGAATGTGCTTTGCATTTTTTAAAATACGCCCCATCTCTCTTCACTTTTGTTATCTCCTATAATATCGTACCTACAACTGGGCCAGATTTTCAGAGGGAGGCAGCTCTGGCATGAATTCATCCCTGCTCAAACCCACAACGAAAATTTCAGTCTTTGATCAACAGTCATCGAGGCACTAGCAGTGCTGAGGAACTTCCCCTATGAATACTAATTTTCAAATTTCATTCTGAGTATTCATTTTCAAAGTTTTAAAACTGCTTTGGTGGTGCTTCTCCACAAAGCAAGCAACTTCACCATAGGATTCATGGGCTTTGGTGGCTCTAGTTTTCAAAGGTGCCAAAATTCTTTTTTTTGGGAAGGAAATACAGAGAAGCAGGCTAAACTTTGCAGAGAGAGAGAAGTGGTGGAGAACCCAGTAGAAGAAATATTTTCTCTCATTCACAAAAGGTTTTAATAGGTCTCACCATCACAACTTTCCTGCAAACGGACTGGCGTAATTACACACCGGCCTTTGCACGGCCCTGGGGGAAAGCCTGGAACACGGCACTGCATCTGATATACTGAGCTGTGATACTTTGAAGAGACAAGAAAATGAGTTTTCTAGTTATTTATGTAAGCAATTCAAAAAGCACATCCACCGGTTTCTCATCTCAGAGAGATTTTATTTTTGTGGGGACTTCTCAAGGACAAAGGCTTCAATTCGAAAACTTTACCCAGGAATAGAAAAAGCAGAAGAGATGAAAACCCCATAACACTATTTTAGCGACAAGCTGCGCTGCACCAATTGCTACCATCGGTAACTCCTTGGTGCCCCTGGCACGTACAAGGGCCCAGGCCAAGCCCGTTATGAGGGCAGCGTTAACTGCCTGGTCTGACTTCCACAGCGTCCTCCCCAGGCACGCGGAGCCGCTGCCTCCAGGAGACACAACGTCCCTGCTGCAACAAGGAGTCAATAATGAGGTACAAAAAGATTGGACTTGCGTTTCCTTCAGGCAAATTGATGGGAGGATTTGAGTTCACAGAAAGGTTTGATGGAAGGTAGGAGGGAAAACAACTGATAAAATACACCCCCAGAGTCTTACAGGATGCAGTTTATGTATTCTCCCCTCAAACACAAGTCGTATATCAAACAGGCATCTCTAAATATCTGCCCGCAGGAGCTCCAAGCGACAGCCTGGCTAATGCACAGCAGTTGTCAGAGCCAGGCAGAGGAGCAAGATGGCCCTTGCTCACCCAGGGGCATCAGGGGGTAACCAGCAGGCACGCCTGGCCAGCCCAGGGACACAGCAGATAAACTGGATCCCTCTGCCTTTTAGGGAGTAATTCTGCACTCTTGGATGGGGCTTAGCTCAAGAAATAGGCACAAAGGTTTCTAGACCTCAGAGCAGAGGCAGGAGCACCTCTCACCCCGCCAGAGAGGTGAAACAACAGGCACCCATCACTCACGGGCATGGCCGCCTGCTCCTCAGCCAGGGCAAGCCCTGCTATGCCTTCCCTGCCTCTCCCCAGAGTGCAGGAGAACTGAAGTGGGGACATAAGGAGGCTCCTTTGCATTTTTCTTCACTTCCCTGTTTCCTGCACTGTAATTATTGCTGGCCATGGCAGACAGATAAGTGACAAGGGGGGAGAGAGAGCAGCAAGGAGGTGCTGGCCTCGCCACCTGTAATGGTGGGGTCCTTCGCCGGCACTGCGGCACGTGGGGCAGAGGTCGGCCATTACAAGCCTCACCAGTCACGAAGCCAGAAATTACTGCACCGCAGATTTAAAGACTTAGAAAAAGCACCATAAACAACCCCATCTCTCTGGTGACAGGAAGGATGCACTCGACAGGTCTTTGGAGCGTCCGCACTAATGATGGGGACAGCAAGGCAACAAGGTGCATGCAGACCCAAAATGGAGGCCAAGGGCATCTGAAAAGGTTGTGTGTAGGGGAAAAAAACACTTTCATCTGCATTTCTGTAGAAAACTCAAGTGATAAAACAAGGGATGGAAAATGCCAGCGTCATATTACCAGCTGCACAGTGTCTTACTTCCAAAGCTGTCCTGTTAAAATACAACTGGAGTATTACTGGACTAAGGTATAACTGCATGTCAAGGATAGCGGAGTTGTTCGCTAAAGAACAGACAAACAAAGCATGAATTTGAGAGAGAGTTAACCAAAGCAAACTGAGAGGTTTGCAAAAGGCTACTAGAAAGGGTAAATAAAAGACAACTGAAAAAAAACGAGTGACTGTACAGGAAAAAACTGGGAGGCAGAGCTGACTTCCCACTTCTCAATATTTCTAAGGAATACTATTGCAAAGTTTTGACAATTACGAAGCACGTTAGCTAATCATGAAAATTCATCAAGTATGTCATAAGTGACAAGGAAAGAGTGCTTGACTGCTAAAATTGGATGAGCCACAAAACCTCCTGACAATCACTTACATAAATCACAGGAACATATCCATCATTTGACACAGAAGGTGTTTCTAGAGAGTAATATTTTCATGCCAAGAACAAGAAAGTTTGTATACCTCATTTGGAATCACACCATATTTTGATCATTACCATATCAAAGCATTTCAGTGAAAAAAAATGGGTTATGCTTTTGTGGTTTCAAACTTAAATGTTTGCAACTGAAGCAGAGGACCCTCCTGTCCACACCAAGGCACCATGACCTGCATGCCAGCATGCCAGGACTGCCACTCACATGTAAATAATGAGGAATGACAGTAAACATACATGTACACTTCACACGGTGACACTTGGATCCAGGAAGTAGCACCAGATTACAAATGTCAATCCTAAATGGTTTATGGCATCATTGGAACAAAAGAAACAAGGCGGAAGATTTATTTGTTTCAAGAACTGTACACGTGGCATTACAACATATCACAAGTTAAGAGCACTTAAGCGAGTGCAATTGTGATTCTTTTCTTTTCAAATGTTAGGTTCTGCGTTTGCAGCTGTAACTTGAAATGTACTAGTTTGCTTTGTTGGTGGTTTTTTAACTTGTTTCTTCCCCACCCTTCCGTCCCAAGTATTCCAAATACAAATGTATAATGTAATTAATATGGAATTTCACTTCTTCCTACTACAAATACAAACTCAAGGAAACAACTTGCAATCTACTTGAAGACAGAGCATTCGTGGTTTGTTCTATTTTCAAAGGAAGACTGCTCACCTCCTGTATGCTCTTCGGAGCTGATCCCAGTCAGCAGCCAGAACTGCTCTGCTCTTTAGACATTTGGTTGCATGCACCCCACACTAGGTACTCTCTGCATGCTTCCTATTAAAGCAACTAACTGCCTGCCTTTTCCATAAATTCCGACTGTAGAGCAGGAAACAGCATGTGGACTAACATGGGTTAGCAGATTACCAGCTTCAGCAACTGATTTTCACACAAGGCATGAGTTCCCTTCAGAAGGGGGTAATTGGCAAGATCTAGTAAGTAGCTCTGCATACAAGGTAAAAGGAGGATGCAAAGAGCAGCAATAAAATACAAGTTGATTGACACATTATTCCAAGAAGAAATAACCTGCCATCCACAGCTTCTTTCCTTCCTTCTGCAGTTTATTTTTCCTTATTCTGAGTCTTGGTTGTAGCTCTCAATACCCCACCATGGAATTTTATATAGTATTATGCATTGTCAACATCATATGGACTTTGAAGATGTCAACGACAGCTTAAAAAATAGCATACTTGTTCTGCTCTCTACCATTCTTGAAATGCTGTCAAGAGATATATTGATAATTAAATCTCTGTGTACATCAAAAGACATCCCTCAGCCAGGTAAAATGCACACGCTCCAGCAGTGCAATTAGTCTGAGATGACATCCTAGATTTTCTAGCTAACAAGGTCAAAAGAGAAGAGATGGGAAATAACACCAATTCAACTGCAATCATTATGCGACTATGTCTGTGAATATGTCTGCTGTATTTCTTTTTTAAATTTAAAACTTGTCTTGCTAGCAAAAGGAGAAAAAGATTTTATAGTCCATATACTGAAATATAGCGTGTTTAAAAACAAAATGTAGAACACTACTCCACATGCTCCAGCAAGACCAGTAATTGCACAGCAGTTCTCACTATCTTCATGTCAAAATTTCTGCACAGTTGCTGCCGACTTGACAATGAAATAAAAAACAGATTGTCCCAATAACAGTAAGGCATCTCCATCTAATACCATGGGCGAGTCACCTTGGTTCCCAGGATCACGGGCAGGTGGTTAGTTGCAAAGCAACTTATCTTCGATTATTCTACAACAGTATTTGCCACCAAATGTGCTCAAGTAAATTACTGTCAGCGTACCTGTGTGTGAGCATGCGGGAGCATGGCAAGCAGCTGCAACTCTGCAACAGCAGCAGCACTGGTTATGGCCACACAAAGGAAACAAAGAAGTTGCTGATATTTATATTTCGCGTTGTTGATGTGACATTACTCTACAAAAGTGGATGAATCTGAAATCCCAGTTCTTTGGATGACCTGCAGGGGAATGCAATAAAAAACAGCTCAGTAGTTTTGCTGTTTACCTCTCCACAGAAAGAGAATTACATTTCTCTGCACATGCTGTGATTTATAGCATTGTGTTTTGTTTGTGCTCATAGATTCCTGTTAAGACCATTAAATCATATAGCCACTGATGGACCTCAATTAGCACTGGAAACACACGAGAAAAGCTTTGTTAAAAATAAAGTTAGCTGACAAAAGACATCTCCGAATTCAAGTTCTCTCATACAACAAAACCAGTAACCTGATGAAACAAAATGCAATGGGAAACTGGTTGCAGCCTTAACTGTGGAGAAACAACCCAGCAGTTGGTAGTGAGCACAGGACTGTCACTTTTCCTGAAACTCAGAACAAGGCACTGTCCATCTGCTCCATCAGCAATTTGTTACCATCCCCATAATGGTTTGCAAGCATTCGCAATCCATTTAACAGTTTTTAGGAACAAGTATCTGGCCTTTGCTAGGAAATGGAAGGAACCCTTTGGCGAGAAGTGGGAACCTCTCCCTGAATCCCCCTTTACTGCACGAGGAGTCCAGGCTCCTGCCCACCCCCAGCCCCAGAGGACGGGTGTTGTCACGGGCACTTCACTTGAGGCTGAACCCTCAGAAAGGCAGCAGGGACTCCAATAGACAGCCTAGAAAACCCTGTGCTCCAGAAAATAATTTCAAAGATATACAGCACTGTTTGAGTATAAATTAAAATTCATCAAGGGTGAAGGGGTTGACAAGGACTTTAAACTTCCATCAACTTCAGCATTTGGCACCACTGTAATCAGAAAACCAAACCAGCCACAAATCAGAAACAACCATGCATTCCTATTTAACAGCATATCTGGAATCTGCCACCAACACTACAAAATTTGGTGGTGTTTTCCTTAAATGTATCAATAAGTTACACTAAAATACATCTTAAAAGAAACAACAGAAGATAAAGAATTAAGGTTAAATTAATGACCATGAAAACAAGTTAAGAGGCACCAAGCAACCCTCACTACTGTCTTTACTTTCTAGAAGATGTAAAACAAGAAATTCCTTTCCAGCATCTCCAAAGAGATTATCTCATGGGTTAACATCTTCACCGTACAAACTTCTGGCTAGTAATTACAATAGACTCATCTTTTGTAACAAGACAAAACTAGATTCTTTTTCCTTAAAAAAACAAAAAAACAAACTTAAAATTCTGTAAAGTTATGAGAGGGGAGAAAAAGGCAACAAAAAGAATAGTTCCTTTTTTACCCATTTTCTTTCCTGCAAACAGCTGAAAATATTTTTTTAAATATTCAGTTTTAAAAAGCTTGCATTAGCTGGCTTAGTCTAAAACCATGTAATATGTTTTTAATTAGCATAAGAGAAATTCTTCATGTGTTCTGAAGAATAATGGAGGGATTCAAATAGTAAAACATGGAGCACAATAAATGCACAAAAGGAACTTTCAAACCGTTGCACTGACAGCAAAGTGCCAACCCTATAAACCCTCACAACGGGTTGGCACAGCACCTTTCCTCTTATGCAGCCTTGGAGGGAACAGCTATTTAATGTTTTAAGCAGTGCATCCCAAATTAGACAACAGTGATCCTTTAGAGATCATGGGAAATTAGTGACATAGCTAAGGACCATATAACATGAACATCCTTAATAACATGAGCGTCCTTAATAGTATTTGCCTGTTGGCAAAAATGCACCAATTTTTGTTTTAGATGTAGGGGTAAAAAAGGAGTGAGAGGACATAGCCAGACCATGGCTCCAGGTCCTTAACTTAAAGAGATGAAGCTAAAAACTCCAAGTTTTCTTTTTCCACTTCATCTGATGAAGCCATGACGTGTTTGGACCTTGGGGAAGAAAAGGAGCTCCAGAATAATACAGACAAATTCTTAACTGCAGGTAAGAGTCAGACACCGGTGAGTCAGGGATTTATAATTAGTGGTGAGGAGCTATGAAGAAGGAAAAACTATAGATATATTTGTGCTGAAGTAGCCGTGGGAAACCTGTACAGAACAGGCTCCGCATTTTCCAAAATAAAAGGAAAAGCAAAACAATAAGCACCTTAACTGGAATAATCTCTTATAAATTAAAAAACCAGTCTGTCTCTGACTGAAAGCAGTGATCCACATTCCATACACAGTTGTAAACTTGTATTTTAATTTCCAGTCTTCTACACCTGACTTCAGTCATTTACCAAAAGTAACGCAGGTTTGTACAAAGGGAACTGACATGCACCACATCACCTGGTAAAAATACCATCAGGGAAGAGCCATACTTGTCTCAGAATTGTCATCTTGTTGCAAGGAGACGGCCATGCCTTCTTTTGTAAGTATGCACTTTGGCAGTTCTCTGTATAGGCTGAAATAAACCAACAGCCCTAATTAGCAGACCACAAACCACAGGACAAACAAACTTCCTTTCCAGGTCTAGGACCATCCCAGGTTTATTACTTCACCAATATTCTACATAGACCATACTTTGGCTCAGTATCTAGAAATACAGCTCCTCCCTTTCCGGGTACCTTAACAACATTGTAGAAGTGGTAGGAAAACAGTTCTGATGGTAGCTTTTTGAAGAGAAAAGGATCCGGCAAAGCACTGTCATTGGCAGGTAGGCTCTTCCTTGCACCTTCCTCCTACTCCTCTCCACCGATTTAGCACATCCACATTAGCAGATGGAAGGACGACAAAGATTTATTTGCTCATAAACACCTCTCAAGTCAGCAGCAGACAGCTGCCCTCTATCTCAGAGAGAAGACTGCTCTGACAGGCACATCCAATGCATTTATTAGTACATATATTTGCGCATATGGGTACCCACTGCCTCTCCTCCCTAGACAGCACCTCTTCCCCACTCCCATGCCATGTGACATCAAACCTGACTTCTCCTCAAGAGAAACTGAAGCACACGTACGCTCACATACATACATGTCTTGAATCCATATCAGCTCAAATAACTTCCCCTCCATTATTCTTACCCTGACGTGTGACAACTGCAGAAGAGAGTCCGGCCATTTCAAAGCAAGATCAATCTTGAACAAGTCAACAACGTTGGAGGAAAAAGAAAGACACACTTTCAAATGAGCAAAACACCTCGATCATGCCTGTGTCCAGACTCCTGTCATTTCAGAGGTGCAAGAGATCGGGATTTGGATTTTGCAATTTGGAGCTCACTCCAGGCCACCTCTTCCATCAGCCGTAGCTTTCAGTCAAGGCAGACTACAGCTAACAAAGTCAAACAATTTAGCTGATCCAATAAAGTCATCCAGATGGGAAAGATCCTTCCACAAATGCCTTGTTATCTTAATTAGATAACAGAGTTGTAGAAGTTCTTTCATTCAGGCTGCTAGGAGGCAGACACACACACATGACTCATCTAAATGACTCTGGGCAAAGTTCAGCCATCTCCGCGCACCTGCATCTGATTTAGCACAACCGTTTCTTGCTCCTTCAGTACTTGCCACATCAACTCCCTGAGATTCTGCAATTTCCCAAAGCGGGGCTGAACGCTGCCTCCCATGACCTCTTCACGAAGTTGATCTTTGGAAAAGGTCTCCTTTGCCTTCTCTGGAGGACAGGTCTTTTCTTTCTGCCCCCATGCTATTCATGCCAAATAAAAGAGGCCACACATACTAACCAAGCCAAGAAAGGAAAAAAGGCCCAGATGGTTTAGTAAGGAGTCTGACACGATTACAAAAAGTTTCCAAAAACTAATAACTTTCATGGACTAAAGCTGTGTCCTACATTAGCAGAATGATTTGTTTTCCACTATCTCCTTTGGTCTTTTGAAACCTCCCCAAAGCAGCACATTTGAGATGGTAATTTGCTTCAGGTCTTTTAATTTTTGCTACATTCTTCACAGAAAATGCTCCTCTTCCCCTTCACAGCAGACACTTCAGGAGTGTCCTTCTGTTCATTTTCTGAGAAGCTCCACACATTCTAGATGTGCTTCTCTAAGAAAAGCTCCACTGAACGGGGCAAATGCATCTAGACACAACCAGGCTGGGCAAGAGGAATGGTAGGTAAAATTGCCTCAGAATAAAACCCAGCTACAACCACAATATCCGTAGCTTACACATGAAATTAATCTGTTGGGACTCAAAGCTGTTAAGTTCTGGAACTTCATTAGGGATCCACTGCTGGAGTATGACATTTAGGATGGGTGTCCTGATGCCTTCAGCAATCTGAAAGCCAGGCACTCTAAATCAGCTACACAGGTGCTCTGAGTCAAGAGAAATGGATGTGTTCCTCCAAAACTAGGCTATTCCACCAGTCCACAGCCACAGTGATATGGATGTAAACCATGTGGATACCAAGAAGGAGGGCATGACCACTTTCTGGAGCTGCTCTCTCACTTCACTGCCTAGAACAAGAGCTTGGCTGCCCATCCTGGACAAGGTGTTCCCATTTCAGAAGACCAATTCAGAGCAATACAAACTCCTCTTTAATAGCAGCCACTTTGTGCATCTCAAGAGATGTTACACACTTTCATGTACAGCTCATGTACAGATCTCAGCACTTTACAGGGAGGAAGACACCCCCCAAAGAAAATAACTCACTCTTCTTCACAGAGCAAAAATGATGTGGCAGTCATGAATGAGTAAAAGAGAGAGCAAAATACATAAAAAGAACTGAACACAGCCTAAAGCCCACTGTGCAAACCACAGACCTTCAACCTGAGAGCACTGTCTAGAAGAACTACTGATACTGAGCTAACTAAGCTGAAACAACCTGCCCTTCCAGGCTGCAAGATAACACCTCACAATAAAATGGCATTGAAGTAAGTTATTAGGAAACCAGATTAGCTGCATATACCATATATGCAAAAATCTAACACGCAACATCAGGTCTGCCCTTCCACAAAGGAACAGCAGTAAGAGAGAGAGCTTGAATTTACTCAGAACATGATCACTCATTTTATTTATCAGTCTACAGCATGCAAATCTTAAGGCACTACGTGAACAGCCTGTAACAACAATTTATGACCCACAATGATATTTTAATACATGTTCAAAAGCTAGATATCTACATCCTCCCAAGTGGAACTGAAATATATAAGGCCCTTATGCAAATACTGAAGCAGCACTATTAATCTAGAGATCCCAGAACAAGTACTGTAGGCACACAAAAAACCAAACCAAACAGAACAAACAAAAATGACCAGCCCTGGCATAAACTGAATCAAAACTGAAGTTCAGTAAGATAAGCAATACCTAGATATAACCACATGGGGAAAATGCAGAAGGTTGTTTCAAAGTTAAGGCTGTCTGGAGCTAGATAACACTGGGTCCATTCTGTGCTCCAGGATACTGTCATTATTACTTCAGCTTTTGAATTTTTGTTGTACCTACAAAAAAGGATCAGGCTCAAACATGTCCTCCATCCAGTGACCTGAACACTTTCTGTCCTCGTTGCCTGCCACACCCCAGCTGCAGATCAGGTTTGCATCAGCTCCATTGCTTAGGAAGTGCTCGGTCCGTCGGAGCTGCTCATGAAGGCTGCAGCTTGCTCAGTCTCACCTCTGACAGACCCCATGCAGACCTACAAGCAGCAGGACCTCTTTCCATAGGAGATTCAGAGCTGAGCCAAACTCCACACCTGAACACGTGCGCAATCCCAGAAGGGAAGGCATGCTGCACCTTAACCTCTCCATCCTACAGCCTGGATTCGGGGGGAAACCTACTTTTAACCAGCAGGTTATGCAGATATTTAGGACAACAGCCCAGAAGCCCAGTTTACATGCAGGTGCACACAAGAGGTTCACCAACTCTACTACAAGCCAGTCTTCCAGCAGGACTATAAAGAGCTAATAGCAGTCACCTCTTAAAAGGCTGCAGCAAGATGTACCGAGTCTCAGTGGCGCACAAAAGCCCAACGAGGGAGAAAATTATAACCGCCAGCACGCCTTCAGCCAAATACTGAAAAACCAAAAGAGAAGCCAGATTTTGTAGACATCAGCCTGCCAGACCATGTTAAGGTCTGTGAACAGAGGTGCCAACAGCTAGGGGCCTGATTTCTGGAGGTCTGTAGATGAGAAGCACAAAACCGCCAGAGCCTCAGGCAGGGAGCCTGAGGGAAAGGGCCACTGCTGGCCACGACGGTGGGTCACTGCTGCCTTCATGCAGGACTTGGTGCTGTTACCAGAACTGTTTTCAAATCCCCTCTTTGCAGGGGATGGGAAGGAAAGTAAGAGCCGCTGCTTTGTTTTGGATGGCAAAAAAAGCTGTGCACTGGAAAAAGGATGAAGCAATATAAAGATGCTGATTTTACAATGCTCAAGGATGCCTGTTACCCTGAACACCCTCATTACAAAGGGAAGCACTCAAGGGAGAGCTGGAAAAGCAAAGGTGTCCATCGAGGCTGCCCACCTCTGCCAGGCCCTTTCTGAATGCCATCCTTACGATTACTGGGGCTGTCCAGAAGCGTATGTGCAAGCACAGTTACTGTAAAAGAGAGGTTAGGGCGAGAAGGGAAATCTCTCACCCACTGCCAGGTGGTTTTGACAGCTTTCATATTCAAATTCCCACAGGGTAAAACACTTCAGCTTAAAAGCTTCCCTTCACATCAGCAGGGAGAACGAGTTCATGATTGCAAACACCAAAGCCAGAACACAACCACAAAGCATGAGCAGAGCAAAATGATGGTCCAGGTACCCATATAACATTGTGTGGCTGCAGCCCTTTAAACCCTTCAGAGCTGTCCCCACCTCACACAAAGTCTTCTCCTTTGCTCCTCCAAATGGTTTCTTGTCCACAGAACCCAGGCGGGTGACAAGCGCCCTGGGACACCCCCAGGTAAAAATGATGCATGACTTTATCAGCTGCTTTATCAGAGAGGCTGATGGGAAGGGAAGAAGCATCACAGGGAATTTAATAAGCAAACAAACACACAGGAGCAAAGTCAACTCTGAAATCGCTGGGTTTGCCTTTCAGGTGCTGATCTGAAAAAAACTAATATACTAGAGATACTAAGACGAACAGACAGACACACAAGACAGTGAGAGAAAATGGCAAAACAAACACATAAACAGAGCAATTTTGGAAAGGGAATTAGCTCTCATAAAATGTTAAGCATGCTCAACTCTAACATGTTGATTTTCTAATACAAATGTAAATTTTACTTAAAACTTAATTTATTTTCTTTGCATTTTTCTAACACACACATTACAAGCAAGTTGTTGCTGGTGGGCTTACTCAGCTATGAACACTACACTACTGCTATCACTAAGATCAATCATGCACTAAATTGCTACTGAAAATATACTCTCTCTTCTGGCTTTATTTCTCCACATGGTTGAACTGCTATCTTCCACTGTACATTTTTTATGTAGGGAGTGACTGCATTTTGAAGTAGCCCGCAACTTAACCATTGGCTTTTGCACAAGGGTCAGTATGAAATATTTTTTCCCATATTCTGACATCAAAAATTGTGGCCAATATAAACACACAGGTTGTGGTCACAATTTGTTTGGGACTGTGTTGGTTAACAAAGGAGTCAACAGGCTCTCAAATGCAAGTACATCCATTTTTGTCAGTTTTCACTGACAGATGAACCCACAGTATTTCCTCTCTCCCCTTCAGAGCAGGCAGATTTTGACTACTTCTCTCACTTAGAAACGAATTAAACAAAGATTACACCTTAAAAAGTTTCTATCAGCAAAAAATAACTATCAACAACTTAGCATCACCACTTGAAAATTCAAAAATGCTTAAATAGAAGGCTCGCAAAGCCTTGGCTGGACTTTGATTTACCAACAGTTACAACTCCAGGGGGAACTGGGCTCTCTTTAAAGTTAAACTCTTTAAACTCTTGTTAAGCAGATGTCCCTGAAGTGAATGTGGGGCTGCAGGGCCTGGGATAACCCTGTGGCAGGTGCTTCTGAAGCTACAAATACTGCTGGACACACTGACACCTTAAAGATACCTGGAAAGGGTTTTTTTTCTAGCAACTGTTTGGGGTTTTTTCCCCCAACAGATTGCCTGTACTTCCCTGCTCTTTTAGGCGATTTAAAGTAGACTTGGAAGACTTTGGAGGTAGGAAAGTAGCACTGGGTTTCTCAGTTAACTTTTACCTTAGTGCTTTAATATACTAGAAATCTGTTTTTCCTCAGTGGGATCCTGAAACGTGAGTCTTAAAGACACATCCATTTTAACTGAAGGCTCGGAGATGTTCCTTGTCTTTGGGCTCACTCCTTGAGAAAATTCCTTGGATGCTGAATTTAAATCAGCTTTACAGAAGCTCAGACACCCTCATTCCACTGTTCTTATCCTCCCACAGTCCTCAATTGTGGTATCAAGCTCAGTCCATCAGCGTATGCCTGGCCTGTTTCTAATGTGTTCTCCCCTTATCTCCCAACACTGCCATGGACTTCAAGGACTTGTCCCCACGACACTGTCGGCGTGCGATTTCCGCCATCATTGCCATGCCGTAACACCATAGCTGTTCTGCAGCTTACAGAAAACACAGTGTACCAGAAAATGAGGAAACAAAGACTGCAGCATTATACTGCAAACTGAAAACCAAGCAAGCATTGCTAGTCATCACTTTGGTTTGTCTCAGCCCTGGGTTAGGCAAGTGTAGGTTTTGTAACAGCAAGCACGCAGGATTTCATTTTCTGTCATCTTGAAGACACCTGATTCAGAAAGTAAAGCCTCTGTATCTCCCAATTCTCCAGCTCCTAGATAACATAACCCTTATTCTAATGCTGACCCAGCCTTATAGATTGGGTTTTGAAATACACTAAACCTCGTCCAAACCAGAAGCAGAGAGAAGAGACTGGGTTTGGGGTTGTATTCGGCTGTGCACAGGGCTGTATAACCCCGAACACACCAGTCAGCCTCCCCATCCTTCACTGACCACTGAAAAGCTAGGATGATGCTCAGACACTCCAAAAGTCAGCTACAAGGCTCAATTCACCAGCATCGGGGCCTTGGCTCACAGCTACTGAAGTGACCCATACAGTCACTTGTTTTTTTCTGAATTTGGTGGGGAGAAGGGGAGGCATTTTGCACTCCCAGACGCTGCTGAGCAGTGTCCTTAAGGGAGAGTGAAAATTGCAGTGGTTATCTCAGTCAGGACATTAAAGCGAGCAGGACAACCTGCAACCCTCCGATTTTAAGTACCTGCATTGGTACGAGCACTGTACCCTTCCAGGGGACCACACAAGCACCTCATTTTTACTCCGGATAATTTTTAGAGGACAAACTGTATTATCGTCTCTTTGCAAAAAGAAATTACAAGGGCACAGACTGATAGGTCTCAATTGACGAAAATTCTCCAGCAGAGCTGGGATTTGAACCCACTTCCAGTCCAGGGCCTTATCTGTTAGGCAAAGCTGCCCAGAAAGATAAGCTCTGTTTCCATGTCCTTGCTGAGTAAGGTTTTCTATGTGTTGGTTGTTTTTTTTTCCACAATGACCTAACTCTTTCTCACTACTGTTTCCATTGGAAACAAAAATGTATTTTGCACAGTTTCCTTTGGATTGTCTTTTTTTTTGGAGAATAATTGCTCCTAAAATTAAGGATTTTTGTTGTTTGTTTATTCAGTTCTATATGGCTCTTTCTGATAAATGCAGAATGAAAGGCATATGGAGTTTAACAACCACATTACTGAATAACCTTGATCCTAGCACCACTCTACACAGATCTCACCCAGGAGCTGAGAAATTGTGGTCTTGTGCTTGAGCAAGGTGGCTGCTGGAGCAGCAGCACCTCGGAATGGTTTCCAGGCTTTCCAAGCTATGTTTTCACTCTCTTTCCTCATGCTGAGGAATTATTTCCTAAACATCGCAAGCAAAACGGGCAGCGTGCTATCTCCTGGACATCAGTCAGTAGTCCCATGCCTGTGTCAGTAAGTTCTGCATCTTTGTATTTGTGCTAATGCCCTTATTTTGAGGAGGAAATTATGGTCTACAGCATCAGAAGAAAACACTATTTTTTTAAAGAAAATACCCAAAATAACTGTTCTGTTAACTGGTTTACAGTCCCAGAGTTGTCTCTTCTGGCAACATAGAGCCCGGGCCACGCTGCAGGAGACACCTTACCTGATGTCAGCGTTCAGGCAGCTTCCCACAAGGAAAACCTTTTAAGAAGGCGGACATGCACAGAGCATAGTACATGTTGTGTTTGAGTGAGAATGGCATGCTTACCCACCAGGGAACCTTTCTGGGTAGGACAGGAGCTTCACCTCATTCTGAAGGAGGCTGTGACCTTATCAGAGCCAGGGTTCCCCGCTACTGCTTCTCTCATCAGAATTGCTGTTGGCCCCTGCTGCACCTCCACTGGAAGGTCAAAAATCATCAGAGCTGAACATCCATACAGAAACTATCTTAAAACATTATTAAAGAAACAAATGTGCTCCACAAGCACACCCTCAATCCTTGACTACTGAACATAGCCAAAGAAGGCAGTGGCAAAACCAACCATCAACCCCACAAGATCAGCATGGGTGCAAGAAAAAATGGCAATCCAGTTGAATGTGAATGTACAGCTCCCAAACTATGGCTTTAGGTTTACAGAGCCAACACATCAGGCGATATTCAATCCCCACCAAGCTCACCTGCTAAGTCACAGTAGAAAATACCAATATTCTTGACTGCTCCATCCCTTCATAAGCAATTACAACAAGAACACAACACGGTCACGAGTGGATGACAGATTAGGAATGGCCTATGACAGAGTTTTGTTCAGACTGCAGCATCTGTGAAAAGTACATCTTGCGGTGCTGCTTATCTTCTGCCAGAAGTCAGAGAGCGGATCCTGTCACGCCTCGCTCAAGCTTCCTTCTTTTTGGAACCACTAACAGTTATAATGCCATTTATAAAATTCAGTGAGAAACAGTCAATTATCTTCCTTTTTTAAATGTATCAAAAACAGAATGCAAAAAAAGTCTAATTTCACTGTGTCAAGAGTACTACTCAAAATCAAGTGCTAAATTATTACTCACTTTCAATTCATCACTGCTTTGCAGAATTTACGTACATCGAAATCTCAATAAAAACAACTTCACAAGGGCTGCAGACAAGGAGAGAAGCAAGACCTGGACAAGAATCTATAATACACATGACCATACAAGCCAACCTTTTGCAGGCTGTAAAGCTGTGTCCTAGCACCCCAAATCAAAACGGAAAAGTGGAGATGTAAATATGACAAATTTCTTCTGCTGCAATGAACTGCAGGAGCAAATGTTTTACATTCTGCAGGCCTTGAGTTCTTTTGAATTAATTTTACTCATATGCCCTTAAATAGCTAGGAAGCCAAAATTTATTTTAGCCTACATTTCCCTGCTCTTCTTGGAGGTAAAGAAAAGAAAGAAGGGATTGGCAAGGCACATTTAAACTCCAGAATAATCCTTTCAAATGACATTTTGCCAGGACATTCCCTTCAATGTAACACAAAAGAATTAATGCAAATAGACTATCCTTGTAAAGAGAATTGAAACATTCCCATTTTCTCTCTGGTGCTAAAACCTTTTAGCAGAACCACTGTAAAATAGTTTCATGCAGGAACGTGAGTGCAATACTCCAGACTTTCTTTTCTCATTGCAGAGATACTGACGCCCTTATTGCTTCAATCCTCCTGCAAGCATCACACCACATGGCCCACTCAATCCCAAACTGGGGCTGCTTCCCTCTTGCACCCGGCTCCTCATGTTCACAGCCACCTCTCCATCCATGCCCCGGTTTTCCCCGAAGTGAATTCTGCAGCTGGTTTCAAATCATCTCTACAGATCCCTTTCAAGCAGATGGGCAACTTGAGTATTTTCGCAACATTTGCTGAGCAAACCCTGGTTCAACATTTAATGCTCAAACCCCGCCTCGCCTCACTGCCCCCAGCTCCTTGCAACATCCTGGCCCAGGGTGCTCAGCTCCTGTAGCTCTGCGTGGGGCCAGCCCGGAGACGCCAGCTGAAGACAGATTATTTTTCTTTTCTGATTTACCACTGTAGAGGCCTGGAAAAAAGATGTTACAGAAAGGCAAGTGACCGACCAAGTGAAATGAAGACACCCAATATTGCTGCTCCGTCAGGTGCTCCCTGCTCTGCACACAGGGACGAGACCCTCCCCAGTGCAGGGGGTCACAACAAAGCCGAGATGCTACTTCAGTCCACCTATGAAGTCCTTTGGCAGATACATGGGATTTAAGTGATATCCAGGTCTCACACAGCACAGGGGAAATTCAGCTTCCCACAGATTAAAACCTTTTTTTTGGATGTTTCTCTGCATGGCCTGAAGCACTGCTCTCCAAAATGAAGACTTGTATCTGTCTGACAAAATTCAGCTATTGAGCGGCACACCATGGTTCATCCTTAAGGCTCTGTAATATTATATCCACTAAATGGCATTTTTTTCCGAGCAGCCAATGCAGTCACAAGAAGCTACAATTTTCTCTCAGTCTGTCAGCAAGATACTCCCTTAAGCCTGTAGCCCAGTGCAGAAGAGCTGCTCTGGGGACCACTGCAAGGTTCCCATATTCATCCTTTTCATCAGGTTTCACAACTGAAGGGAACCTTGCAGAGAAGAAGAAACTGAGAAAAGAGGATCCTCATTGCTGCCTCCTCCCAAGCCCTCTTTAAAAATTCATTTTACTTGTTTTTGTTTGTTTTGGGTTTTTTTTACTTCAATATTTAGATGACACAGTCTCTGCTCTGCAGGGTTTGGAGCTGGCTCCCAGGCAGGCAACCTAGCCATGGCCCGGAGCAATCAGCAAAGCCTAAGCCCAACACCACTTCCAGAAGGAGTCACACGCGATAGAGGCCAACCATGAAAAAGCACCACTCAGTAGTAAAATCTTCAAAGACAAGAGTTTCACCCCATTTGTCTGCTTGTCATTTTCTGTAAAATATAAATCCTGTACACCCACCAATCACTGACAAAACGTCGCCCTTATTTTAGCTGTTACAGCTATTTGTAATATGTGAAGTACTAGAGAGGTAAAGTCAGTGGGTAATAGATATTCCACTTCAAAAAGTCAGAGAAGGATGGGCCAAATTGTGCTTTCAGAGTAAACTGGCATAAGCAGAGTAACAAGAAATTAACTTTACATTTGAGTTTAGTGTATTCTTGTTTTAGTGAAAGCATGATCTGTGTGCTTACCTGGCAGCTATGTGCAGTACCTGTACTGTCCGTGACTCACAAGTTGGAGGCCCACTGGAGAAAAGTAAATGGTGTTTGTTTGACTCAGTGGCAGCAATAACTGTGTGTTTATATTTTAACTCATTTCTGAAAGGCAAAAGAGGTTTGTGTTTGTATCACTTTCTCAAAATAAGGGAGGAGGAAGATGCTTCATTTCCCTCTCCCCTCCTGGCAGTGCTGGTAGTTCAGGAACTTCTGAACTCCTCTGGCAAAACGCAGCTGAAGTTTTCCAGATCAAAAGTGCACGTAGCTGCAGCAGCATCTCAACAGCTGGATCAGCCCCACCAGTCCCCCTCCAAACCACGCGTCTGAAGGAGGAGTGCATGGACACCCCTAAAATACCAGCTTCCAAAGGCAGCTATGTATGCAGAAGCACACAAGTGCTGCCTTGCACAGAAAAAGAAATTTTAGTAAGCACTTTCAGTGTTGAAGCAAGCGGTCACTTTATAGTTAACCTGACTGGCTCTGGTGCATGCTTTGGTGTTACCTAAGCCCAGGCACAACAGTGGAAGGTGAAATCCTTTCCTCTTTTCGGGAAGATGGAGGAGGGAAGGGGGATCAAAGGCTCCACTCAGCAAGCTAGATAAAGCGGGCAAAGGCGCTAATCACAGATCTTCCACACGCCATTCAAACCTTGCTAAAAAAAGGCAATTCACTTCATAAGCTGGAATTTCTTGGGTCCTGTACTGTATTCCTCGCTGTGGACCGCCAGCACCACTCACAGTGGTAAGCAGTATGCAACCACAGTGGTCAGCAGTTTTTAGAGATCAGCTCAGATCATCAACATGCTCACAGAACCTGTGACTTGTAACAGATTGGTGGCCCCACTGTCATTCTATAGACCATTTGCCACAAAACCACTTAGCAGGAAGGGCACCGTGACAGTTCCAAGGGAGAGGGCACATGGGGGGTCCTGAGCATGCCCATGGGTGCACTCCTCTGCCTGAGGGGGTAGGAAAAAGGCAAACACACCAGTGGAAATTTCTGATGCCAAAAGAATGCAGAACAGTGCCTCTGAACTTTGCCCCAGTACAACATCCAAACCAAGCAACAGGGAAAGCTGTTCCTTTTCCAGCCAAACTCACTATGTAGCTTTTCCACAGGCAGTGGAAATAGAAATATTTGTTCTTCCATGAAAGCACCACCTCTGCTTAGACTGGTTTTAAGCACAAGGCCAAACCCCTATTCATCTCATCCAGGTACAAGTCATATCCTCATCAAGCAGCTGCAATCTGAGCTGGTCATCTACTCGCTCTGCAGAGCTCAGGGTCAAGCTTTAGGGTCATCTGATCTGTTTTTTAATGCCATGTTAGGAGGAGAACTGCACCCTGGAGTGTGCATTTCGTTTCAGCAACCATCACAAAATCCAGACAAGCCACCTTGCACAAAACATGTCTGCACTGGATTTAATGTGTCCCCTTTGTTGCAGAACTGATGCTCAAGGCCCTACTTCCAACTGCACTCAGCCTTAACAGCAGTCATAGTAAGTATTGACCTGGGGCATAACGGGTAGGGATGCAACCAGCATCACTCCATTTGGGATCAGACACACCAGTGCCGTGCCCCCTCCCGGTGTGCAGGGAAGGGGCTGAGCTCAGATGAGCTGCAAATGATGCGAATACATCACGCTGGGCACAGCTGTCCCAGGGTACCTCACGGCACGCACATGGATGGGTTACCAGGATCATCACACTGCTACACGTTTCCTCACTGCAGACACTGAGAAAGGCTTGGCTGGGGCCAAAGATAAACCCTTCCCTCTGCCCCTGCTTTGCTGGATTAGACAGATTCATCTGCACACCAGTTGTAATTTCAAATTCAAGAGAGAGATTTCCCTTCCCTCTTTAATGTTTCTTACTAGAGGAGACTGAGGGAGGGAGACACCTGGGGATCAGACCTAATGGATTCCTGCACAGCATCAGAGTCCCAAAACCAAATCCCGTTGTCACTGAAATGTTGCTAGGTATCTTTGTGATGCTCTCCAATATCTGTATTCCTGTTTCGGTGCTGTCAGGATGATCATGTTTCCTTAGCAAGCGAATACTTCGAGTGGCAGCATTACCGTGCTCCAAGAGCTCATGTGGCATTTCCAGTGCCTAGGACACAACAGGGATCACTGCAGCACATGCTTCTAACCTGGGAACATGCAGGGTGCAAGGACTAGACAGCAAAATACAAAAAAAGCGGTAAGTAAGTTGCTACAGTAATTAGATTATACAGGCATCATGAATATGACAGTGCTTGGTTGCAGCCTGCACTCATTAAAAGAAGTACAACCAAACAGTTGTTTAAGAAAGATTTTTTTGTTAGCACACACGTGTTTTGCTATTGGCAACAGCACAAAGATTACAAGCAATTGCACCTCTGAGCCCCAAGGACTCGTTAGCTCTACCTCTTGATGCACAAACTAAATCTATTTTTCTGGGAATGTCTGGCCAGGAATGTCCACACTGACCCAAACTACTGCAGGTTTAATGGGTCACTCATGGACTGTAATCGCTCTGTGTTCACCAGCGTCATGTCTCCAAACACGTTATTACCCACAGTTTCCCCCACTAAGTAGCAAACTGCTGGGATTTGATTCCCTCTTTGTTCAAGGGCACTTATTTGAAGGGGGTGATGGGCTAACTCAAGTACACAAAAGCCAGGAAATTCACAGCTAGGGCTGAAAATGTGTGCTGACACAGCAGCATTATCTCCTGCCATTAAGCCTTTTCTGGATCTTTTGGCACATCGGCCTAGGTTAAAGCCTGTGTGTCAGCAGAGATTTTTCAGGCTTTGCCACGAATTTCTTTGCTTAAGTCAAGCTGCTCACATCACTCAAGACACATTCTTGTTAACAGTAGGTGAACACCTCATGAAGATGAGGCACACGTGCGCACCCCTCCACACACCCCATGCCTTTCCATGTGTGGCTTCACCTTCGTTTTCCCCGGGGGCTGTGATTGTGGCATGAACCAACTTGCAAAATCCCAGCCCTGGCTCCAAAGTGGACACAAAAGGGGATTAAGCAGCACTGAATAGCGCTGACAAACAGACCTGGGTAACCGTAGCAATCGGTATTTCAGAGCACTGTCACATCCCGAGGATCCGGCTTTGGCTTCCCCCCCAAGCCAGGAAGGTGGGCGGGAGGAGGACCCCGGGGATTAGCCATGGCAGAGCTCTCCTGGGGGGAGAGATGCCAGAAATGGAGCTAGGGGAACCGAGTCTTGGCTCTTTCACCCACACCACTGAATTCATTCAGTCGCTCTTTAAATAGGAGGGTGAGGATGGGAAGCTTTGAGGGAATTTACTGGGAAGTGACTTCCCAGAAAGGGGAAAATCTCTATCGGTGAGGAGGGCGGGAGGTGGGAGGGCACAGACACAGCTGCTGTTCCAGCCTCCTCAAGCAGCTTCTCTAACCAAAAATTACTGCAGGGCAGAAAAAAAAAAACCAACCACCAAACAGAAAACCCAGAGCAATAAGGAGGGGCAATTTTCACCCATTCCTGCTTGTGTGACTAGCTTAAATCAGGTTAAATTGTCAAACCACCCCAGTGGGGTGATGAAAGGGAATGGGGCTGTTCCCCTTGCTGGCCTCACTGCATCTCCCACCACAGAAAGCACATGCCTGGCACTGAGGATTTCAGCCTCGGTGGGCCCCCGGAGCCTAGCACACACCAGACATCCCACATGTGGGACATGGCCACCATGCACAGCTCGGATCAGGACCTGCTCTCTTGGAAACGCTGAAGTGGGCAAAGTCTTGGTTGTCCCTGCTGGAAAAAGGGGGCCCAGGTGGAAGCGGGGAGCTGGGGGAGAACACTTGGGTTGAACACCGAGCTCATGGCTTGGTGTCAGCACGGCAGCCCCCGACTCTGAACCAAAACCTGCTCCTTTCCACATGATTCAAATGTCCCGCCAAGCAGCCGCAGGTACAGCTGCCCTTAAGGCTGGGATCACAGAAGGGGCAGAGTACAGCCCACGCGCCCATTTTCTCCATCCGCTTTTAAAATCCAGTCCAAGGCTGTCTGCAAATTTAAGAAATTACTTAAATGACAGTGAATGACCAGGAGATCCTATCTCACCAGGAACAAAACCAGCTAACTTAGCGCTCTAAACAGGCACTTTAGAAATTACAAACTAAGCTAATTAGAGACTTTATCTTGTCAGTTACAAGCCACTTGTTATAGATTTCCCAATAAATTAAAAGAATGGGAGGTTACTTACACTGGCCCACAATCTACCAGCTTCATACAAAGGACTTGCCAGAATGACTCAACATCAAATAAAAGGGCAGGGTTGGATTTTACAGTTTTAAAGACACGTAGTTAATGTGATCTATAAATAACTGAAACTGTGTTTCTGAGTGAAAGGGCCATTGTTCATTTTTATCACAGGTATGAAGCTCTATGGGAAGGCGAGGGAGGCTTTCCAAAGGAAAGTTATGGATTTATTTTATAAAAAAAACAACCCAACAATACAGAAGGATACCTTTGGGGCAGTAGTTTCAGGTGTGCTTTAGTACAGGGGCAAGAGCTTTTACATATGGATGCCAAAGGGATGAACCTAACCAACTTACACTGGAAAGAGAAAGGAGACACTGGTGACATAAATTTGCATTTTATTTGAACTCTAAAACTCTACAGAATTAAAGTTACTGTTAATATAATACAGCTACTTCCAATGATTTTTTTCAGATGAATGTAAGCCACTTTGGACAATGACACGTAAGCAGCCTGAGAGTCACTCAAAGCCTAAACCTAAACCAGTCCTTACCTTCAAACCAGATCAGTTCCCAGTCCTGGTTCACTGGGCAACCACAGAAACATTTGTCTTATCACAGGGGAGCCAAAGGTGCAGTCAGAGACAGATGCTCTTCTTTTGATGGCACTGACATCATTTTGATGGTAAAGCAACAGCAACAATGTGGCAGGTAATAAATTCCTCTCTGAAAACGCTGCTGCAACACCAATAGCTGTCAGGAGCAGGCAATGGCTTGGGCTGGAGAGTCTTAACCAAACCAGCCCGCGTCTTTGCCCATTAATCCGCCCAGAAACCAGCGGGTCCCATCCTGCTTCCCACAGGGTCTGCGCAGAATCCACTGTCAAACGCACGAGAGCAGAGCTCCCGAACTGATGGGGCTGGGGGTACAGCAGGCTCCAGCCCAATGAGTCTGCCCTGCAAGGCTGCCACCGATGTCAGCCCTGCGGGGACACCACCCCTGTCTCCAAAAACACAGGCGAGTAAAAGCCACCGAGTCTTCCTTGCAATTAACTGAAATAAAAAGACAAACATCAGGGTGGAGGAGGTCGTTTAAAAGAGGTAGCCCGAAAGCCATGTAGTAAACAGGCAAACGGGCAAAAAATAAAATCTGAGTGCTACATCACCACCCCCCGATGACGGAGGACTCGGTCGGTCAAGATCTGCAAATTGGTAGGCAGTACATTCTGTGCTGTCTGTCAGTATTACACATCCTAAAGGGCTGAATAAATAATTGAAGAATAAATAATTGTGCCAGGGCTTTGTCTCATGGGCCATTTTTATAGATTGCTGTCTAATGATAGCACCATCTGCGACACTCTGCATTAATATGGGATAAAATTACATAGCGCTTTGTTTGCTCTGACACTGTGATGTTATGATGTCTCTTAATATTATCTGGAATAAAAGACTAGAGCAATGATGGAAGCATCCCAGTTGCTTGTAAACTCTCATTTAGGGAAAAACCAAGTTTAAGCAGAGACATTTTAACCCCAGGGAAAGGACAGCGAAGAGTGGGGAAGCCTCGCTGTTTCCAATGCATGTCATATCAAGGTAATTAAAAAGAGAAGAGCTTGTTAGTGCATTTTTGTTATGCACATCCTGCAGGTTAAAAGCCTCTTGCTGGCAAGGAGGCAGCCTGCTCACCTCCAGGAAAACGGCACCCCAGCTCCAGTCCCTTCCTCAGCACAGAGAGGGAGGCAAAGAGAGCAATCACAGGTGCTCACTCCTGAAATCCAAGGGAAATAAAATGATTTACATCAGTTTAATCAGGCACACCATGGGGTTAACTGCAAGGAGACAAAAGCTTTTTGCATGGGAAAGCAAGCAAGCTTCAGCTCTAGGATACAACCACCACTTCTTTCCAGTAACACTTTATGGTTCTTTACAATTATCTACCCAAGAAACATTTTGTTCTTTATTCTTCGAAAGAAAAACCTGAAGCCATGGTTAAATATGCACTGACAATACAGCTTACGCTCCTCCTGCCTTCTGTGTACTTCTCCATGCCTGCAGGACACCAGCAGCATTCCCCTTCCCTCCCAAAAGGGTTTTTGCAGCCACCGTCTCTCCCTCCCTTCCCAGCAAAAGGCACAGGGGGCAGGCAGCGCAGTACGAGCAGCCCCATATACGCTTGCCATGAGCAGCTGCTGCCTGGTAGGTCTGCACAGACAGGAGCTAATTTGGATCCGAGGGCATCAGAACAAATGCATTTGCTGCCTTGTAGCTATTACTTACCTGTGGAGCAAATTGTGAAGCTTTAGGTAGGTTTTGCAGAGCCCAGTCTCGCTCCTGCCACGATCCAGCGTCACTCCAGGGAGGCTGCGATGAGAAGAGCTTTGGCCTCTCACAGCCCAGCCCTCCAACCCCAGCCACAGCTTGGCACCTGCATCCAGAACTGAACACTTCAATCTGCACATCCCAGAAAAGCGGCCCAGGAGAGAGATGGGGCACCCGCAGTTACGACACCCGCAATGTCATGACCGCAATCGCAGGCTTCAGGAGCCAATTTGCAGAGCAAGAGCTTTTAAACTCTCCATGGATCAGGTTGAGTTAGGCTTTAAAAGTACAGGGACCAAAGGAAGAGGATTTTCAGGAGGCTTTGGAAAACAAAGCTGCTCCAGTCACGGGGATGATGGTGAGGACTATGGTAAAGGGGAAAGCCTCTGCCTCCAAGCTTTCCTCCTGCCATCAGGAAAACCTGCTTCCAGCACCTAATCCCACCCTATCAGCAAGAGCTGCCATACAAACCAATCTGGGACATGTGGTTAGGATGACCAGAGACTAAATTATAACCTGACTAATAATCAAAAACCAAGACCTACTGATACAATCCCCAGCAGGAAGATGCCTTCAACCAGCACGAGGCTTCTCAAAACAGACAACACGTGCTGCACCCTACCTGCGTCCTCACCAGCGCGGCCCACGGTTGAGATAACCACACACTCATCAGTTCAGCCTGCAGCTCAGTTTCCCTCAAACCTCATGGCAAGGTTCAGCCTAACACCCAAATGTGTGCCCCAGGCTCCTAAAGCACACCAACACGGCACGGCAGAAGCCTGCTTCTGCAGAAATGTGTGTAGCAATTCACGGCCTTGATGTGTCTCCAGGGCGCTCTGTCACAGCCTTCTCGCACGCCAGACAGCGCAGATGCTGAACAAAGACGCCGTCCAATTTAGGGGCATACTCCTGGGTCTACAGATCAATTAAAAAAAGCTCACAATGGGATACAACCAAGAGGTGTGTTCAGCACAGATAACATATTGGTAAGTTTCCACTTTATTTTTTTTTTTCACAGGTTCCACCTAAAAACCCTCCTAAAACAATTCTAGCTCAGGGCGCGCTCTTCCTGTTGGCCAATGGCAACTTAAACCCAGGAAAAACTCCATGGGTGGTGTTGGCAGCAACTAAAAACTTGCCAGTGGATCCATTTGGTGAAAACTAAAAGGGGAACTCACTCTCTGTGATCCCACTGCTGAAAAGGATACATTTACAGCTTTGGGTGCAATGAGCATTGACTTTAATTGGACTTATGTAGATCTTAAGATCTACTTAAGTAGATCTCCTTTGAGGTGTAGAGATTGCTACTATGCCTGCCTTCTGGAGGACGTGGCAGCAGCTTCCTGAAGCACTTAGCCTGGATGTGTGGAAAACTCTCACCCAAACCCCACTGACGACTTTCTGGCATGATTGGGTGGCACCAGCAGAAAGCCCTGGTCCACAGCTCATCCTGCTGTGGCCACCAGCATCAGTCCACAGCTCACCTGGCCAGCAGGGAACGTAAATCCCTACCCGACAGCAACAGCAAGGCTCTTCTGCATCCGTAATTAGGAAACGTTCAAATGTACCCAGGCAGACACCAAACACCATTTAGTAAAACTTATTCTGGTGCCAAACTACACCACCCTTGCCATGTGCAGCTGGGTATCCTGGGGATGCCTTCCTTGGCCTCCTGGCAGAAGTAAAAGCCTTCCTCGAGAGTAAAAGGCGCAGCACAGACTGCGGATGTGCACAAGAAGTAGGGGACAGGAGACAACACAGGCACCAAAAGACGACAAGGGAAAAACCATTCATTAAATGAACTACCAATGAAGAGGACTTGGGCTACAAATCAGAAAAACACGTTTTCTTCAGCAAAGAAACAAAATGCTCGGGGTTGCCCCAGACAGGGCAGATCCCCATGCGCCCTTCAGACGTGGCTGGGCCCGC
>NW_010190645.1:22777-26008 GCF_000695765.1 Mesitornis unicolor | reverse complement strand
TTCCTGCTTCTGCTGCAGATAAGGAGGGGCCAGCGAGCCATGAAGCGTGGGGAATTCACCCCCCGGCAGGCGCCCCGTGAGGCACGGGACAGCCATTGTGCTCAGTGGAGTTCAACCCCAAATACCGTCCGAAACGGCACTGTGCCATGGGGGCTGCCAACAAGGACGAAGAGCAGCTTAGGCCCTTGCCAAACTGTAGATAAAAAGGAGAAGGGGAAAATTAAAAATAATAATAATTAAAAAAAAAAACAAACAAGAAAGGCATATGGGTAAATCTTCTCACGGCTACAGCCCAAAACGAGAGGGGGAGAAGTGGAAGGTGCAAGTGGGGTGAGCAGGGTGCGCTGGCCACTGCCTGCTGCGTGGGTGAGTATCCACTTTTGTCGAAGCAGAATGATCAAATAAAGAATAATAATAATAAAAAGTACTGCTCTTGACAGTAAATATTCATGGCAACAGCTACGGTGCGGCTAATGGAAAGTGTCTGTAAAACCTTTAAGAAGTTTGTTAATGCACGGAGACCGGCAGAGGTCACGGCACGCTTGGAGCAAAGCAGGAGCAGTTGAACAAAAATAGTTTGTCCCTTTTCAAACTGGCATTAAAAAGGTGTCCATTTATTGCACCAAAACCACTGAAGGCACCAGGAAGGGTCACAAAAACTCATTAACACTATTCCTGGTAGCTGGCCACTCAGCTCCACAGCCATTAAAACCTCCCCCTGTGACCCTGACAGCAGATTCTGGTTGTGGCAGAAAGGAGACTGCCAGACCCAAGGACATTGCCACTCGGTGCCACCTTCCCCTGCTCCACGCTAAGGGGTAAGGGCCGAACGTACCTTAGTAATCTCCACACTGCAGTGATGCGGTTAGTGAGCAAAAGGTGTCTACAGAAACACCCTGCAGGCCACTCTTCTTTGTTATCTCAGTTTTGTAACAAGGCCACATACAGACCTTGATATCCCTGGGCTTTCAGGAGACAGAAAAACATCTGATGCTCCAAGCCCAGATTAGCACAAAGCACCCAGTTCTGTCCCTTGCCCTCATCCTCAAAATAAATCAGTTTCCTCAAATCAACAGTCTCAAACTCTGATTTTTGCAGTTTCCATCACTATTTCATGAGTAGTTCAACTTCCCATCCCACCCCAGGCCATGCAGAGGTGGTTTTCTGTAGCTGCAGCAGCGCCCAGCCAAGCTCCAGCTTCTTCCATCACACACCAATCTCTCCAGCAGCAGCGCAGGTGGGAGTGGGCATTTCCAGACAACTGATCTTGGTGTTGTGGTTTGCCCCCTGTTGACAACGCAGAAGAGCACCATTTAAAACTGCCTCCAGCTCCTTTAACAGAGAGAACTGCCTCAAGTCCTGCAGGATCACGTCAGTCGGAATAAAAAGCATCAGTTTTGAACACCGTGTGTTGATTCCTGCCTCTCTTTTTTCCAAGCAGGCCTAAGGATGCAGCCAGCGACAGCAGCTTTGTTAGGAGCCTCTTGTACCATCCACACATCCACCAGCCTCAGCACAACAGCATTTGGGTTCTGACACCAGCCTTCCAGCATCAACGCCATGGAAATAACCAGGATGATAAATCAGAGCCCTGCCACCAATCCAGACACAAAAGCAATTACAAAGCTGTAACATCTTCATGGTGAATACTGACCACGCTGGCACCTTTGAGGTTGCCAGGTAAGTGCTGCCAGCAGAAGGTGAGCAGGCCTGAACTGCTCGCAGCCCACAAACTGCACGGACAAGCATGTCCAGCTGTTTTAAAGGTATATAGGAAGACTTTAGGGTATTAAAAAATCACCCAGATCACTCTTACTCCCTGTTGGCCAATAATTTTAACTCGTATGCAGCTCCTGCTACATCAGCACTGTGTTTCTAATACCACTTCTAATGGCAAAGATCAAGATCTCCGTTGTTTGTCTTACTCTGGATTTTGGAAAGCACGCTGCCCATGTAAAATCATTTGCAATGCAAGAGTAGATCACATTAGAAAACCAACATATTAGTAATATTAATAAATTTTTGTTGAGGATTTGAAGGCACAGGAATCTGTCACTCCCATTGCTTCATTCAATTAATCTGTACCAGTTTATCTCCTACGGTTTGCTCAGCTTTCCAACCACTTGTATAAGAAGTAGGTTTTACTCTTTTACTTTTTAATTAAAACACAGAGTGGGGAAAAAAAACCACCTTATGATTCACTTCCAAGACACAGAAAAACCCACTGGTGATAAAAAAAGAAAGAACCAACACATGCAAACATTTCCTAGGAAGCCAACAACTGCTAGTGGGCCTTTTCAGGTTAATGACTCTTGAGCTGGGTTGTGCTGCTCCTCTCACTGCTAGGGCCAGGTCTAACGAATGGATTTAGGAAACGGATGTGAATAAAACCTGCAAAACCCTCCATGTTTCACACACTGAACTTTCTCTGCCTGTGGCACCTGTGCTCTGTAAGACCAACTCTTCCACCCATGTGTGGCTGGTTGGTTTTCACAGCTAACATATGAGGTGTGTGTTATTTCAGAGAGCTTGCAGCGGCCTGATTGTAAAGATGATTAAATGTAAAGGAAAGGAAAGTGAGTTTTTGCAACCAGCAAAACAGAGAAAGCCACAGTGTGTTCAGTTCCATTTAAAATGTGTTCACGTGTGCGTGTAAAGGAAAAAACATGATCTACAAATCAGTTTTGAACATGCACAGAGACACATAAATCACCCACATAACAGAAAAAAAAATCAGAGGCCATCAGACATAACTCACTCCACTGACTGAAGTCTATTCCCATTCCTGCAGAGGACACAGCTTTGCAAATTTAACTCTGGTGCAAGAAATTTCAGTCTGAGTGAAAGTTTTTATTTTTAAGAGCATCCATTTGGCTTCCTGAAGTGACACCTAACATAAGTAGAGCAAGGCACACCAGAAGACCAGCTCGTATTATATATATGCTCATATTATTATCTATCAAATATTATATATTTATGCTCATATTACATCAATACATACCCCTCTTCCATCCCATGTGTGCTCCCAGTCATCATTTGGTCACCAGTTTCCCTTCTGGTTTCTTCATTTTAAGAACGCTGTACAGATACTAAATGGCAGAAACTTTCACATGGTGAACACTGAGCCTGGTTTTAAGGGAAAAAAGGCAGACCAGGACTATTCAAAGCCACAAACACAGCACAGGAGAATTTGTATTCAAGCCCTTCCCGGAGTCGAGTCCAGCACATCAG
>NW_010190645.1:11682-22746 GCF_000695765.1 Mesitornis unicolor | reverse complement strand
TCTTTCCTGCAATTGTGTTTTTCTTTCTCCAGACTTCGCCACAACAACAAATCAAACTTATCCAAAGCCAGAAAGCATCAAAGATGCCATTATCCTCAGTAGATCCTCAATAGACTTACATCAGGGATGAACATGACTTGCAGTACCCAGAGGAAAGAAAGTAAAGTGCTGAAAATAAGATATTAAGAGCCAAATTAATTGGTGACATAAGCAGGTACAAGTACATCGAGTGAAATGGAGCCGCTTATGCCTGCAATGAATATAACAGTAAGCATTTAGCAGGTTCTTCCTCCAGTCTTTGTTTAAACAAATCTGAATTTATTAAGCTGCTGCTGAATAAATATGATAAATTCTTATTGAAATTATCCTCTGGTGAGCAGCAACAAATACTAGGCAATACTCTTTCAAGTGATCCATTATTTTAATCTGGCTATGAGCAACTCCAGGTTTTCTGCCTGCACAGACAAAAGTTATCTTCAATACAGTAAGTGGGTGCAAAATAGCGTAATGCTGTGGGTTTACGGAGGGACAGGGAAACATTCCCAAGCTCGGTACCAGATCAGACACCATCGCCACAGAGGTTATACAGCAACGATACAGAACATTTCCATAATGTACAAGCTACTGTGAAATGCTAGAGGTCAAAATTTCCAGAGCATAATTTAACAGGGAAAACGTGTACTGCATGTCAGATCAGCCTTTGTGGTATTACAGAAAAATGTGGAGTAAAAATGCAGACAGCATTTACGACTGGGAAGAAAAAAAGTCACCATTTGTCAGACTTGCTGCCTAAACATGCTTCAGAGTTTATTTCAATAATACTTAGACACATACATAGGCTCCATAAGGGAAAGAAGAGGGTAAACAAATCATTTACAAAGCATCCTAACTGTGCTCTGTTACTCAAACATACACCTGAGTCCTCTCAGCACTTCCCAGTGCCGCTGAACAAACCTTGGCGTTGTGAGACACTTTCAAGCACTGCATTTGAGTGCCACAGAAGATGATGTCCATCCTTTGGATGTTTCGGTCTCTGGAAGCTGAGGCTCGGGCTGCTGCCTGGCTCGATCCCTCGCGCAGGGACCGAAAGCAGGCAATGCCTGCACAGACAAAAGTTTCACGTCTTCCCTCCAAGACATCTTTTATGGCAAAGCTTCAATCACCATTAAACTCTTGGAACAGCAGCGTTGAGTGGTGCACTGGCGACCTCCTCCAGAGGGGCTACAAACGCCCCCAGCAGCAGCAGCAGCAGTGCTGCCCATCCTGGGCCCCTCCTCCCTGCCTCTTCCTTCACTTCTCTGCCACACTTTTTAAACCAGAGTCATTTGCTAAAGTTCAGGGCCCCCTCAGCCCTGGGCTTTCCCCAGGGTGCAGCTGCAGCGCCTGGGGAGCCTGCGGTGGGGAAGGCACCTCCGTGACAGCTGTGTCGCCTCCGCATCCGCCTCCACTCTGGTTTCACACCAGTTTCGGGTGGTAAGGAGGCACCTGATGTCAGTTAGGGTACCCGGTGGAGAGCTTGCTCAGCGCAAACCCCGCCAGATCTACCTCAGATCATCGCACTTTGGTGTTTTGTTTTGGTTTCTAAGGAAATCTGGATCAGTGGAGTGAGTTCACACCAGGTCTGTGCTTTGAAATCACGTGCTTGTGGTGCACCATCCGGCACTGGCAGCTCTCGGATTTGGTTTGGTGTTGAATTGAGGTGCCAGACCCAAATGCCCTCACACCAGAAGCCCTCCAGGTCAACATGGATGTGTTTCAAGCCAGGGTGAGCATCTCTGCTGCAGGTGTGTTTGTTTCAACTATGTGGTTGCCAATGCGGTTTACAGTTTATATCTCACATTAAAAATTAAGAATAACCTTCTCACCTCCTCGCTACCCAAACCAAAACAGTGCAACCCTTCTTATAGCAAACACACAGGGGAAGAAACGGAGCTGGGAGGGAAGAAAAAGTTGTTGCACTGAAAGATACAGTGCTGCTTTGCAGATTCGTAATTCTCCCCCCTCATTCCATCCTTGGGCTTTCACATACATTTATCTCCTTGGTATCTTCTTGAAGCTCGCCCTGCTTCTCTTGATACCCAGCAAGTGTCCCATCCAGTGCACATCCAGCCCTGGAGCTGAGCCTCCCCAGCAGGGCAGAGGCCACCTCGTGCACTTGCGCACAGCTCAACCAGAGACCTTTTATTTTGTTTTTTACAATAGGAAGCACTGATCCTCACACTCTTGGTTGTGACTATAACCTATACTACAGGGGTGTATTTCACTGCTTAAAACAAAATGTGTGTTGTTTTGTTCTAACCCACTTCAGCTACTACTTTCTAACAGCAGGTGGCTTTAAGGTCTTTTTATTATCTTACCCTAACTCCAAAAATTATAAGGTCCAGCAACAGACTGATTCCTAGCAAAGACGCTGATAATCATAAACAGAAACGGGTCAGACAACAGCTTTGTCTACACTTAAGGAAATGCTGTAGTGCCTGCAGCCTCCAGCTCTTCATTTTGGCTTTTCTTTGAAACCCCAAAGATGGCACCTTTGTCTGTGCATTTCTCTACCTCAAAAGCCCCTGCAGTTTATTGCTATTTGTCTTTGAAAACACTAGTCACTGAGAATATCCTCTGCCAAAGGACACCCATTGCCTTGACATGGTCCCTTCACATAGAAGCCTCCACCTGACAGAAATAACCATCCTCTCCTCTACTTTTTTCCAACCCACCAAGCAAGCAGATGCACAGAAACAGCGTCTACACGAAGATGTTTCCTCGGGAGCCTGCTGCTCTCATAGCAAACTGCCAGGTTTCCATAAAACCTGTCTGGGAAATGGACATGTTTCAGATGGCTCTGGGAACAAAGGCTTAAAAGAAAGTCACTGCATCTGCACCAGATCTCCGGAGTCTCCTTTCCTCCTCCCTTCTTCCCACTGGTCATGCTTCCCCCAAGTATCTTCACCCAGCAGTTGGAAGGGAAAGCAGATACAAGAATGCATCATTGTCATTAATGAAGTGGCTCAGTCATGCTGTTAACAGCCCCACTTAATTGTACAGTAGCATTCACTTGGCAGCTTCTCCCACTGCAGCGTCCCAAGTGAACCACGAGGTCTCAGTTTACCATGTCGCTTTATTCTCCACACCAACTACCCGAAACGCTATCTTCTTAACTCTTACTGCCCTGTAATTAAGCATCTAGTCAAGACTAGAGCAGTCACTATCCATCTTGTGACCAACCCACAGACATGAGGCCATATAAAGAAATATAACTTACCAGCAGCAAGCATTCCCTTCCTGTCCCACCAGCCCTGCCCTACTGTTCACTGAGTTCCTTAACTTGAAATAACCAGTCTACCTGGAAGTGTAAAGTCTATAAAAAAATATCTAGACTTCCACCATTTCCTAAGTAACCACAAAGGCCACACTTGCACAAATGGCTCTGGGCACAGCCTTAGAACTGAAAAAATAAACTGGAAATACCCCATGCTATTTTTCCACACGCAGGAGCACAGCTTTATATACAAGTAAAATACTACCAAAAGCTAACCCAAACGTCCCAATTAGGAACAGAAGTAGCTTTACGTGATACCTTTAATTTGAGGATCATGAAGCACTTCTGAAAATTCAGTAATCCCATCTTGCAGACAAAGAAGCTAATGTACAGCAAAACTGCTCAACCGAAACGGAGCTGGGGAAAACAAAACCCTCAGCTCTGCTTACTGCACTGCCCCGCAGAGCTGACTGGTTTTTATTCTTTTACTTTGGTGCTATGTCTAAAAGACAACAAAAACTATTTTCACCCTTTTATGAGATAGGCACTGTTTTTAGCGAGTGCATTTTTGAAAGTACATATTCTAGTTCTTCAGGCTCCAAAGACTCCTTATTCTGCTAATTGACCCCGCCAGCGTCACCGCAACCAGTGAAGCTGCACCGCGAGCCGAGGAGCCCCCGCTGCGGCTGCTAACAACTCGTTGCAGGCCCCGGTCCTACAGGGAATCCACAGCGGCAGCTGCTCCTCAGCAGGAAATGGAGAACCCTCTCCCTCGAGCAGGGGAAAGCAATGCTATAGGAAAGGAGACCATCAACAGAAACTCGAATTGCACTGTTTCTGTGCTCCCGCAGACAAGAAACACTTGTAATTTCCAGCTATTTAAACGTGGTGAGGTCAGAGTCAATGAGAAAGGTCTGGTACAATTGATCCCAGAATGAGCCAGCAATAATACTTGGGAACCAATATGGATTTTTTTTTTTAAACAACAATGTAACATGGCATGTTACAAAAATAGCAGAACCTGATAAACATAGAAGACCTGTCTTCCACCAAAGAGCTGAGTGCTAGAGCCTCTATTTCTGTATACATTATCAGCACCACCATGCGCTGTATCTAATTGTGGTATGATTTTCACTGTAGTGCATGCGATTCCTCCCCGTTGCCCCATGAGTCTCACAAGGAATCACACTTCTGCACAGCAGAAATAAGTCCAACCAACCAACCGCTGGCTACAAATGCAGTTGTCTTGCATCAGGACAGGAAACTTTCATTTACCACCCAAAGCATCCCAACACAGACACTTGGTTTCTTCTCCCCACACTTTACATAGCTCCCTAGGCCATTCCCAACTTTTCCCTTTCAGTATTTTCTAAAGCAGCTACAGTCACTATTATGCTATTGCTGGACATTCAGGCTCAGCTACTGATAAAGACCAGAAGGGCAGCAAGAGGATGGGGGAGGGGACCCAGCACTGGGAGTCTGAGAAACCTGAGCTGTGTTTTCTGTTCTGCACCGGCTTCCGGGGCAGCCTCAGGGCACTGCCTGGGGCCACAGTCTCCCAAAATCCAGTGCTTGGGGCAACACTGGTGTACGGTGCCTCCTGGCCCTCCTGCTTCCTGCTCAGTCTCCTTCTTTGGGCCAGCCCAACTGCACATGGGAAGATGCTGTGGTGGTCACGGGTATTTGAGCTGATGCTGTGAATGCACTGAGGGCCCAAGTGCATCACCTCCCAGCAAATGTAAATCACTGACACCCAACAATCGATCTCCTCAAACCATAGTCCCAGTCTGGCATTGGTCCTCCAAACGTCCCATCCTTTTAGAGTTGGACAGGGAACACATCATTTGTTGAAAAGCACCAGGCCAGGGCAAGGGGGCCAAAGCAAGATTTGTGTATGCGGCATATTGAGGGGCTGGGGGGTGGTTTTGTAGTGTTTTCCGTAAGAAAGGCATGGGCTAATTAAAGCAAATACAGGACTTCATGTTCTGTTACACAAACATCAGCCATGGTCCATGCAGATCACACAACCAAGGTGAGGTGTTTGAGGCAGCAGGGAAGGGGTCATATGTTGAACTCTGCTATTAAAAGGGCACTCCAGCAATAGGCAGAGATTTCTTTATCTAAAAGCAAAAACCAAAACAAAACAAAAAAAGCTTTTCTTTGCCTCACAATGGGTTTGGTATGGCCCAAAGATTTAAAGTAAAAATCTGTAAATGAAGCTATATTAATTGCAATTAGTTATCTTAAGGCATGCAAGCAATTGATCCCGGCTGCAGCGGCTCATCAACACTAAGTATTTCTCCTAAAACTTCCCCTCTACTACTAGAGACCCAGCTCCAGCTCTGCTACACCTGGATTACAGACCTACAACAGCCTTAACTGGTCTGTGCTGGGGATACCCAGGTAATGCCCCTGTCCTGTCCTCCACAACTGCCCCATCCAGGCATTCCCACCTTCTTCCTGGCACTCGCTGGTGTTCATCCAGACACAGGACCCCACAGCAGGGTTTCGGCTGAGCTGTGGAGATGGCACAAGTGGGATTAGTGGCAGTGCCAAGGCAAGAGGGGCAGTGACATCCACCTTGCACCATGGGCTGGGGACATGAGGCTTGCTCCATGCCCTAGGGATGATAATGAGATAACCAGACCCCACTGCTGTCAAACCACAGCTGAACAGGATCACACAAAAAAGTATGAGGTTTTTGTTCAAACCACAGGTCAACTACACTGACCTACACCACCGATGTGCTCCTTAATACCAGTGTGTGCCCTGCAGATCATCTGGCAGCCCAAACTTCGTTAGTGTTAAGCACAAGCAGACAAATCAGGTTTCTGCCAAACCAGCCTCAGCACGTGGTGTGGTGTTTATGCTGGCCTTGCCTACCGCCTGGAGGATACCCCCTGGATCTGACAAAGCCAGAACGGCTCCAAGAGACCAAAACCCAGCCTGCCACAAAGTCTGGGGCCACATCACTCCACATGCAGTGTATCTGGCTTCAGAGACCAACTCTCAGTCACAGATCACATCGCTGTGGTAGTGACTCCTGCTCCATCTGGAGTGTCAGCAGGTCACGGTCACACCTAATCCCACAGACGCGCCTTTATCTCCTCTGAGTAACCTTCACTTCTTCCCTGAGGGGGTTCAATGCAAACTAACAGCAATGGTGGCTTCCTCTTCAGGTCTTTCAAGCGTCCCGTTCAGCTGAACTCAAAAGCTTTCTGAACACTCGGACCTGCCAGGGCTGCAGCTGCAGAGGTTCTGGAGCACTCATCCTCCTGAGCCTGCAGCACAGAACCACACAGGGAAGCCCACCTGAGCTTGAAGCCAGGCTGGAAAGGCCCTGGCAGCTCTGCCATCAGCTCCAGCAGAGCCAGGAGATCCCTCACCTGCACCAGCACAAAGGCAAAACAACATAGTTTGAAGTGGAGGGTTTAAGTGTATCAGAGCAAAGCTCTTCAGCGTATTGTACTTCCTACAGAGTCTCACAAGTGACTCAAGCTGCCCTACATGAGTTCAAGCCAGCTCTTTCTTCCCTCTCTTTTTCACCCTGCATCTTTTCACAGGATCACACATAATGATGGAAGAGTTTGAGTTAAAAGTGTCATCTACATAAAGGTTGCTTGGATACTTTGAAGACGAGTGCCACAGAATGTGTGCAAATAACAGGATTTCACTTTATGTCACATTTAAAATAAAATACACCCAATGCTACCACTCTGCGCACAATGGGAACGAGAACAAATAACGAGACCATGTTACACAGATACCACGACTGAAGCTAATGGCTTAGGGAGGAGGTTGTTTTCCCACACACACATTTACACTGGTAAAGTGAAAACCATTTATTCTGGAGACATGAGGAGGCTGAATCAGAAGCTACCCAAACTTTCAAATACAATTCTGTTGTTGTGAATGCAAAGCAACACTGGCCTCAGAACAGTCTGCAGATATTCATTAACGAAGGACCACTAGACTTTTTCCAGGGAGGTATTTCCCAACTCTACACACAAGAGAAGCAATACCCCTGGAAAAAACAAACAAGCAAGCAAGCAAACAAAAAAAACAGAAAGATGCATTGCAGACCTTGCATGAAAAACTAAGTAGAACATTATATAGTGCGTGGAGGTGTCAAACATCTCAGATGATGAGTTGTAACTGGACTCTGCAGCCTCTTACATACATTGCACATTCAGCTCACATGTGACATGAGACTTTGCTGCAAAAGGACACATGTACACACCAGCCTGCAGTCTGGCACCCATCCTCTGCTTCTCTGGAGGAGGGCAGGTTTCTTTTCCAGTAGATCAAAGACTTCTGGCCATGGGAAACCGCATAAGCTCACGTAAGGCAGACGGGTGTCTCCTAACACCCTACCTGCTGCTGCTGGCCATCCACTGGCTAAAGAGTTGGAGCAGCCAGATAAATGACAAGAAAAGCATATTTCAAGGAAAACGTATGTCAAGGAAAAGGCTTCAACACAGAGCAGTGACAGCCCAGCACATGGCCATGCCTGGGTACTGCTGCTGGCCAGGGAGCATGGCTTGGCTGGGGGAACATCTCCCAGCCCCAGCAGCGGGTGCAGAAAGAAGGGTGCAGGGAGCAAAGTGCTTCCAGAGGGGAAGATTTCTCTCTCCGGGAGGGTATAATTTAGCAATTTGTTACGTGCTCCCAACCCCGCTGTTTCTGAGACTTGCGGAAGAACAAAAGCAGCTGCTAATCAAGATTCCAAATGACAAGGCTCACTTTACAGAGAGAAAGCAATACCTAAGTCATATCTGCTTCTGGGAAAGCGACAATTCACGTAAAAGCTGAGCAAAGCTGTATTTCCTCTTCTCCAGCTTTAATTAATAGTGCAAAGAACAGGGTTTGTCAAAGCCAATGTATTCCAAAGCACGCTGGAGTTGAGGGTGCCTTGCAACCTCGTAGCTTTTTGTTTTCATTAAGAAAAAGTGGATTTTTGCTTACTAGTACTTTTAAGAAAAATAAACAAACGATAGCCTTAGACTGTGAGCTTTCTAAAAGGATGTGGTTTTCACACATTACCGTTAGAATGGCCATAAGCCACTCACACATCTCACTTTAACATCTAATTGGTTTAAATGATCTAGTTCCACTTTTTCCTGGAAAAAAACCCGCTAGCATGCAATGGCAGGAAGGGCCTTTGCATGACTACAGCAACTCAAAGGGAAGCAAAAAGGCTTCCTGCCTTACAGACAAACTACAAACAGCAAATCTAAGGTGAAATGGGCGTAATTAGCTCTGCAAAACTGCTGAATGCTGTGCTGGGTGTCCTGGTGACCGGACCCAAGGTGGATCAAGCCAGCAGCACCCCAAGAAGATGATATGGCAAAGGTTAAAGGTTGCCAGAAAAGCAACAAGGGCCAAATCAAATGGTCCTCGCACACACCCAAGCACCAATGTGGACGTTTGTCACTGTTCTTCACCCTGCTGAGGACATGGAGCCTGCAGAAAGGGCTCAAACCCAACTTCATGGCCCACAGCTCCGAAATGTTGACCTTTACTCCTTGTTGGTGTAGCCGACAGATTGTCCTCCCTCTTACTTTACCAAAGCTTTCAAATAAAACCCACTGTTTGGAAAGGAAAATTCTCCAAAAGGAACAGGAAAAACCCTCTTCCCCACCCCTAGAGATCCACCAGTGCCATCCTGTGCGTGCACCGACACCACCTCACACACAAGGTTTAAAATTCTGCAAGAACTGATTCTCTACTGATTTGGAGACGGGCTAAAGCCATACAAAAGGACCCTTTATCTTACAAATAGAGCAAAACAAGGCAGAAACAAGCTCGTTCTTAAGCTTATAAAACAAGCCTTTACAGATAATTATGTTTTATTACTCTTCATTTTATGAGGATTGTGTTATACAAAATAAATACCAGATGCCTATTTGCTGTGTTTGGGGGGAGAGGAGGAATCTCTGCGAGCACTGCTGTAAGCGGCCCTGTTTTTAATTAAACACAGTAAATGCATAAAAATTAACACTGTTTGAAACCAGCAGGTAGGAAGCAAATGCATGAACTGTAGCTGCTGAAAGACCCTCTCCCCTCCTGCTGCAAGAGCAGCCACTCCATGAACCTACTGCTCGGGGCTCTCGCTTTCCGAGCAGCACTCCTTACATATGCATTTCACTGGAAAATTAATACCAAACTTTGCAGATAACCAAACCCTTACAAAAACAGGGAGGAAGCAGCAGGATTTAATGCTACTTCTGTTAAAGAGACACACATAGACTCAGCCAGGAAAACCAATAATTGAAGAGTCAAGTAGGTTAAAGATGGGGGAAGAGGGAGGAGAAGGCAAGGAGGTGTAACTGGGGGTTCTGGCAACCTTAAAACAAAGCAACCACCCAAAATGGGCTGGATCTTTCAACTGTTAATGTGCCAGACTTGTACAACACGCTCCAAGTGGCCTGACAGAGTGTGCAGGGCTGGACTCCATGCCCGGATGAGAAACACAGGGACACAACCGGGCAGAGGGAGGCAAAGCAGGCCCAGTCCAACAGCAAAATGGTACAGCTCCTCAAGGACAGCAAACCACAGCCAAATTTCCAGCAAGAGCCAGATGTCAGCCACCCACTCCCAGAGGCACCACCAGGAAATCTATTTCCCATTTTCAATGGTGGTTTCCTTTTTAACTTTAATTGCATTAAGATCCAATCACGGAGTGACAACAGACACTTGGTACTTAGGGCTGATACCAGCCCTCCGTTGTAAATCCCATTTTCAACACCATGCCTGATAATGCTTTAATGTTCTGCAATGGAGACTGAAATCGGGTATTCAGGATCCCATTGCAGTAGGGAGCTTTTTTCTAGAAAGATTTATTAAAAAGAGATATTTTAAAGATGTGGTGCAGCAGTAAAGGCAAGGTGAGCAGCAGCGGGATGGTTTCCATGCTTTGCTGTTCATTTCCAGGTTCCCATCTGCTGTGATTACCAAAACTGAGGACAGGTCTCCTCCGTCATCCTCCGCCAGTGCACACTCTCAACCTACTGCCAAATGAAGTTTTGTTTACAAATATTCATTGGGTTCCATGCTTTATTAGCCCAGTCACTTAATTATAAGACCACGGTACCACAAAACACAATTATAGTAATCAGTGCATTGATTATTGTGAAACACGGTTACCCTGAGACTAAAGTAAATAAGAACTATTGCTGTAACCAGTAACCACACCAGCCGGGTAATTTGGATCACACAGGTATCTCTAAAGCTGTAGCTCTTCAGTTTTATATCCACACAACACAGACAATCTCACCATTAATTACATTACTATGACCTGTGTCAGAAAGCTTTTTCATTAAAAATGAAAGAATAGTAAAAACCCTTTTTGCTGGAAGGGACTATTACTACAGGCTGCCAGAAATAGCTAACAGAACAAAAGCTGAAAACCTGTTTTCACTGCAATTCACTGATGTTTCGATGCCCAAAGCCAAGAGATGCGTGTCTTAATGGCTCCACTGGTTATTCTGTTTCTTGGCAGCAGTAACTAAAACGGACACCACGGGCTGGGGGCAGACAAGAGTCCTGCCAAAGATGGCAGGTCCAAAATGCAATTCTTTTTTTGACATCTTCAGAGCAAAAGGTTAAGACAAGGATCCCCTGGCACAAACAAGAGTCCATGGGGACCGCTGGGTGCTCAACCTCCAAGCTCCACAGCCAAGCCATCTTCCAAAGAACAAAGCAAAGACTATTACCATTCTCTGCAACTAAATTTTGGGAAGAGGGTGGAAAAGCAATCGCATTTGCATACGTGTGAGCTCACAAACTGACCCCAGGACCTCTCTTTA
>NW_010190645.1:583-11672 GCF_000695765.1 Mesitornis unicolor | reverse complement strand
TGACAAGCCGAGAGCAGCGAGCACCCGTACCCACCAGCTTTGATGTGGCACCCACAGCCTTCACACAGCTCCAGCCGCTCGCGCGCTTTGATTATTCGAGCTTTCCCCGCCACTGCTTCGCTCGGTCGCTTTAATCTTGCCACAATAACAGCACCATGAAAAGAAAGGGGGAGAGAGGGAAGAGGACGAGAAAGAGAGAGAAAAAAGAGATTTGGGGCTGGAAAAGTCAGCACGATGGAGGAATCTGGAAAGTCTGACGTGCCGTCAGCCAGACATGAAAGCGCTAGAAACAAGGGCTGCGTCGCTGTTTATTAAAATGACGACTTGATTCTCATAAGGAAAGCACAACTTTGACACCTCCTCGAAACCCTACCTGTAAAAGAGCCACCCAGTAAACTAGGGCTGTTAAATTTAGCACTGGTTTTATCTTTTGTCAAATATGCATAAAAGTTCCTTGAAACACGTGTCAAATCCAGAACTAAAACAAAACATATTTTTAAATCTTGCTTAAACTGCTCCATGTGCTGGAGCCAACCATCAAGCCTGAGATGATGCCAAGCAGCGAAGGGAAACCTAACACCAGCTTCAATTAAAACTTGCAGAACGGTAGGTTACAAAAATAAGCAGGGAAGGCAGGGAAAGCAGAACTGCCTGAAATATTTCCCCACCTTCAAAAGATGTCGCCTTGAAATTCCTACCTGCTTCGTTCACCTTGCTGCTACCAGATTTTTTTTTATGACTGTCACTTTTGAGGATTTCTCTGGCACTTCGCGTGCAGGAACAGCGTGCGGGAACAGATCCCACTGCCACAGACAATGCTGTTGTAAGGGAAACCCATCAATTGCTAATGGCCATGCAAATTGTTGAAACTGGAGTTATTCACAGTTATCTCGCTGTGATTTGCTAAGTGTCCATGCCTGATGCGATCACTCGATATTTTATTCCATTACAACTCAAGTAGTAGCCTTACCTTTCGGTTTTAGGAAATAAAAGTGTAAGAGAGTGGGAGGCTGAAGGGTTGTTACTTGTTTTAAATTATTTCAAACAGCCATACATACCTTCTCGTGTGAAGGCTTTACAGTTCTATAAATCCCTCCCTCAGACCACAGTCTAGGCCTACCGACACATTTAAATCCCTCCCATCAGAAACGACAGGAGTTTGCCGTGTGATTTCAGACCCTTGCGAAGCACCTTCCTGAGTTCCACATGGTTCCTACATCCTCTGTGGCTCTGCATCTTCCAACTGCAGGCTGCACCACTTCACATTTTCTGATTAGGATTTTCTATGCTAAAATTTGCTGACATTTAATAAGCTACAGGCATCTCCTCAAATCCATAATGCATTCAACTCTCTCGCAGCACCAACTTACTGATCATTAATTTTCAGCTTTATTGCAGCTCCAACGTATCAGATGCTGGGTTTTTTCTTCTTGTCTGAGATTTATTACTTTTAGCAAAGTGTACTTTGGTATTTTATTTTGTTTGCTCGTTTTTAAACAGCCCTTAAGGGGGAAATGTTACTCTTCTTTATAAAGTAATTCTGAAATCACAGTATAAAAAATAAATCCTATAATTATGTTTCCCATTAGGATTAGATAAATTATATTTAATTAAAAAAAACAACTGCTGGCACCCAGCACAATGGTTGGTGGCAAATGGAGGAGATGAAACATTTGTGTGTTTATCTTCCTGAAGCAGATGATTGAGTCTATGAGCAGACACACCCAAACAAGCCTTCAGAGATACAAATTCAGACATTATAAACAAAGATTCGTCCTTCCCTTCAGATAAAGGCTCTGATTTTCAAAAGCAGCCTGGCTTTGTTCCTGCAGACTACAGCAAGGACAATTTTGATGGGCTTTCTAGCAGTCACACACTGAACCACCCGATCGCACTAGCAACTCCAGTATTGCAATAACACGTCTGCAATTATCTGTGGGGCAAAAAGCAGTGTCAGAAGTCAAGATCTTCCAGGAGAACGAGGGAAGTGAGGATTCCTGCCCAAACTCTGCCACGCTCACCCCTCTCCAGCACTGCTGCTGGGCAGGAGATGCTCTCCACCAGTCTGGTGGCTGCAAGGGTCATGAACGTCCTGCAGCTGTAGGAAACAATTTAAACCATGCTCCCTGTACAGCCTCAGAACTAATTATTAACAGGACAGGGTCCCCCATGTACACTTTGCAAACGTTATGGTATTCATTTTCCATTTAGGAACTGCTGCCAGTGTTGCTACGTGCAGCCCGTCAGCATCGCGCTCTCAATTTTGTTTAGGGGCTGCAGAATGATTGATCTCATTGATCTGTGTCAACACTCTGACACGGCCGTATCAACCAGCGGTAATTTTGTGAGAGGGGCTGGAAGAGGAACTGAAGATGGCATTTTCTGTCGCACACCACACTGTCCAAAGAGAAAACGTGGTCAGCAAGGCTGGCACTGTCATCGACAGGACCACTCTGGGACCTGAACCGACACAAGAGAGCAACGAGGCATTTCCCATGACCGTGTTTACAGCAGATCCACTGCTACACACCCGACTGTATAATTATAATCTATTACAATTATGCAAAGAAGTAACATTTCAGAAAGGCCTTCTCATTTCCCATTCTTTGCATTGAATACTTTTGTTTTGCAGCCAATCAACTAAATTAGCCCTAATTCTGTTTCATTCACAAACACAAAGAGTATATTAGAGGGGAAAAAAGTGAATGAACGGGAAATTCACTTAGGAATCCGGGAATTATTTCATTTTCATGTATTTCTGGACTAGAAACCATCATGGGGAAAAAAGTCAGCTTAAGGCAGAAGAGCTTTACAGAATTCGTGCATTGCATCAGGAGAGCCCAAGGAGCAGTGTTCAGCAGCGCTTCAGCGCGTTTGGCAGCATCTAGGTGAAGCAAGGAGAGTTAAAAGGCTCATCTAGCAAACATGCCCACATGATGTGTGCCAAACCCCAAAAAAGCCCCCTCATACACGGAGAAAAGAGCAGCTTTATGTTGCTTCTGGCAACCATTGCATTTTAGCAGAAAGTCACATTTTAGACCTACACTCACTGATGCTTCCTAAGAAGGGGACATAGAGAACATTAATGAATAATATTTCAGTTTTATGCAGCACTTTGAAACATTTTAAAGCACAAAGTAACACCCCAAAATGCTCAGGGAAAGCAAAGCCATCCTTCCTCATTTAAAAGGCATATGGACATGTAACCTCAGTGGCCAGCAGCAACCCTGGCCACCACAGCACAGCCCCAAGGCCAGGGGTGCTACAGGAGCTCCTGCGACAGCCCTGCCAGCACCACACCTCACCCAGGGACTGCAGAAGTGTGGAGGAGTCTGTCCTGCTGGAAGGTGAAATGGGAGCCTGATGTAGCCAACACAAACACCCCAAGCCTACCATGTTTCAGGGAACGCTTGCTTAGTGCCCTATCTGCATCCTTGCTGAGGAGACAGCACTACAATACCAGAAAAACTGAAGTTAAAGCTCAGTGAGAGGTGGTGGGAGAGGTGAGCAGGGAAAACGCATTATATGTTTTTTAAATGGCATCTTCTTTCGCTTGTTATTGAGGTCTCCTGACTGGCCTAAAGTTATGTCTTCTTATTCCAAGAAATGGTAACATTTTAGGAAGTCAGATTGCATCTGGAAAGTCATCAGACTGGCAGCACTCACACCAGTTCTTTCCCAGGAAAGCAGTTAGGCACAACATTTTGCTGAGATAGGGCCTTTATTTCCTAAAGCATTACTTCCCTCTTCTCATGTGAAACCAATCTCCTCTCTTTTGTTCTCATTTGGAATTCATTCCTTAAACTGCTTCCCCTGTGCCGCCGCAGTGCGTTGATCTCTCTGGAGCACCTCCCAGGCCCCGCGCTGCAGTACTATGACAGGGGCTGCTTTAAGCACACTCTTTGGTTTCTTCCAGTGCATGGGTGTCAACTGCTATAAACGATAATCTGCTCCACAAGGGAAGGAAATGACGACTCCCACCATCCTCTGGCCTGGATCTTTGTTGCCCTCCATGCACACCTGGTGTCACAGCCCCATCCTACCCCAGAGACACGAGGATGAGTTATACCAGCATAGCGTAGCACTGATGCTCCCTCCAGTTGACTGAGGAGGCTCCTAAATTAAGGGCAGTGATGATGTATGTCCTGTTTCCTCCTGAAATTTGCATTAAAAAAGAGCAACATAAAGCCTTATGTAAAAGCACAGCATAGCTGGATGAACAGAAGAGAGGGAAGAAATCCACTGCTCAGAGTAAATCATGAGAAGGTTTTGAAACCTATACATCCCAAAATACTCGGCAATGTGGAAAGCTGTAGAACCTTAAATATAACCTGGAGTTATACTCACACATTCCCACATGCTGAACTGATCTCCATACGACACGGGATGGGAGTATGTATCTTGCATCATCATCTTGACATAGCCAAGTCCTTGAGAAGTCAGTCACCCTGGCGGTATGGAGCACAGCACTCACCTCCCCTCACAGCCCAGTTTTCCACATACCTACCGATTATTTTTCTCTGGTTAGAAAAACTGTTTGTTTACCCAAGACCACAAAACTCTGTGGATTTTCTGAAAGAAACCCTGCAGAGAGAAAGGGAAAACAATCACAGATAATACTCCAGAAATCATCAGATTACTGCACATTCTCTTCACTCACATCTGTTGAGTAAATAAGTGCTTTGTGCCGACCAGTTTCATTTACCGCCCTCTCCCGCAAGCGGCTGCCGGTTTGCTTTCCAGTGGGCTGTTCCAGGGCTGTATGTGGGGCAAAAGGATTATTTCCAGCAGACACAAACCAGTAGCGTGGGTTTGTGTCAAGCTGAAACTCCTCTCGTTCAATCCCATCCTGCCAGGGAGATGCAGCACTTCAGAGCTGCGCGGATGCAGAGAGGTCCACGGCTGGGAACACCCTCGGTGCAGCGGGGAGCAGCAGCATGCAAACCCTGTCACATGTGAGGTATTCACACCGAATCTTAACCCCAAATTCGGCCATCCCTCTCCATTCAGAGCAGTTTCAGTGAAGCTCACCTTGGGCTGGTACAAAACGACCTGCACGAGTCAGGGTTTGCCCTGGGAAATTCCTGGCCAGGGAGGGGAAGAAGGCCAGGAGCACTGCGGGATGCTCTGCAGCACCTCACTGAGGGCATGGCAGGGCTTCGTCTTGCCAAAACAGGCAGCTGAAAACACTACTTTTAGCTCAGTTCTGATCTGGGTTCAACGAACCCTTCAAACTACCCATTTCAGGATTAATTCTGCATAAAATTAAAATGATGACTCAGATCATTTTTTGGTTCAAGTTCTGTTCTATCACCAAGCAGCTCCTCCGTGACAATTATTTATCAATAAATTATCCTAGAGCAATTTTCCTAGGCAGCATAAGTAAAAGCGGAGCCCCTCCAGCCATGAAGGCAGTGTTCACCTACATTTCTGCATACAGAAAACGCCTGCTCTGGACAAGATTTACTGTAATGCTTCGTCACCACAGAGCCTCATACGAGATGCTTTACAGAAAGATGCAGAAAAGCCTGGGGCAGGTAATTATAATAATAACCCGCCCCACAAGAAAACTTAATTACTTGAGGTTAGGAAGGTGCCTGGTTTAAGACCCGTGGGCAGGGAGGGCTCCTCTGCCAGTGCCTGACCCTGCACACCCAGCCACACACGCTGCGGTGCTCAGCACCACTCGCACGGGGAAACACGCTCATGCACACACAGCCACCCCTCTCTCTCCCACCCCTTTTCCAAGAGAGAACCATCAGGCTGAGGATGGCACTGCTGGTCACAAGCTCAGGGATGCTCCCAGCGCCCCTGCTTCCAGCTCCTGTCGGGGCATCAGCCCAGAGCCTCCAGGGTAGAAGTTCCTACCCCCTACCCAGGGCATTAAATCAGCATCAACAGGCACATAAGGACACTGCAACACAGAGAGAGCAGGAGGAAGAACATGACAGAGCAAATCCTGTATTTCTCAAATGTGTGTGAAAGTCGTGGAGCTTTGTTACTTACCTGCTTACTGCATTTTGCAATAAACTACTGTAAAACAGGCGAATTTCCAATTTCTTGAAAATTGATATTAAAATAAAAAAGCAGTCTGGTGGGGATAGGTCTCTGCAGGAGCCAAGATACTCTGGGAAAATGCCCAAGCTCTCTTAGTGGTTCCAGAGCTCCATCCAAGCTCTTGAAGCAGCCTGGTGCTATACAAGATGCTCAGACTGGTTCCCATCTCAGTTCAGATGTCCCAGACAACAGCCACTCCAAACCCGGGTGATTTCTCAGCCCTCTCCTGAATAGCTGACTTGTGAAGGCTTTTAAATAATACTGCGAATTATTCAGTAAGTGATTAAGTGTTGCATTTATCTTTGTATTTTAATACAATACACTGAAGCTCGGTATGATGAAAATACAAGAATTTCGCCTTTGTTCAAAAAAGGCACACACATGCGTGTTCAGTGCCTAGATTACCATCACGTGTTGGACAGGCGTGCCAAAGCCTAACTGCACATTTTCGTGCCAGTCTTGCAAGTGGCAAAGTCATTGCTGGTGTCTAATTCCACCACTTCTTTTTTTATATGTGTATTTTAATCCTGGTAGGAAGGAAGCGAAACTAAAAGTTGCTTTTCTTCCCATTCTGTGGTTACTGCACGACTGTAACCTTTACTCAGGACAGCATTACGATGGGTAGGAGGTTCAGCCACGATCGACACACGTTCCACCAGTAGAGTGCACACCAGGTAAACCTACTGGGTACCAGAGAGCAACGAAAACGTTCAGCTAGGTATTTCACCTGTACAAGTACATACACAGCCCTGCTCGGTGCCGTCGTGTGCCCTGCAGAGACATCTCACCACACGGTGTGCTGCCGCCAGCACCCAGCAGCCCCGGGTAGATCCACGCTCAGCTCCTGCCGCAGGCTCCTCCTCAACCGCACGCCTCCTCTGGCAGAACGGGTCCCACCTCCGGGGGTCCTGCATGTTCTGGCTGCCTTTCCCAGTTCAGTCTTGATCGCACAGGCCTTTTGAGCACTGAGGAGTCAAAAAACTTACATCTATAAAGAACACCTCGCTACACTACTTGTTCTCCACCGTAAGTTCACCTTTCTCCAAAAATATATTTTTTTGCTCGCTTCTCCTTCTCCACCCTACTCTCTTTAACCCTGTTCATTGTTTGCTTTTTCCTCTTTGTTTCATTGCCATCATTAACTTCAGCTGTCCTGCACAGATATGAGGAAAAAGCCTCCTCGAACGAGCTTTTCATGAGACCTTACGTTTTTGGATACCATCATTGCTACTCTCTCCATCTTCCGAGGGCAGAGTTGTTGCAGATCAGGGGATACATCACAAGCAACATTATTTACTTTCCCAGAAAGATCCCCATTTTGGTGCAAATCTCTGCATCTGCTTTTCTTTACTAAGAACATCGCATTCCTCCATTTCTTTCGGTATCCATAGTCATTTATATTACCTTCCAAAAAGCAATTATTTGGAACCAGTTAAGCCTGTACTGAATTCTGCCTTTGTTTAAAACACATTGTACATATGTATATATTTAGACTGTCATTAAATATTTAAGAGGCTGTCTTCAAACTTCAGCAGCAGCACTGTTTATTCGCTTAACCCTTTATGAAGTGGAAAGCTCAACATGGAAATCCTACCATGGAGGAATTGAGAAAGCTCAGTTGCCCCACGCTGGGTGACAAAGGCCAACTTTGACAGAGTCAAGGGCACCGTAAAGGAACGACCGTTTTCCTTTGTTTTCCTTTATTTCCTGTTTGCGAGTAGTCTAATCATGATAATGCAATTCATTTTAGTCTGCATCAGCTTTATCTGCCGAGATGCGTAACTGAGATGCAAATTAATTAGCTGCAACAGACAGACCGATCTTTCAGTACAATTCTGCGAGAGTCAAATAAGCACGTGCCTGTCCCTCCTTCCCCCAGATGCAGTAAGACACTCTGGTTTTCCACACGTCAAGAAATCACCTTTCTCGGCTTTTTCAATCTCTAAGAGAAGAAACCACAAATTGTGGACAAGTGAACCTTGCTCATACCCGACATCAAACACTGCACCGTAGATGAAGCCCCAGGACAAGTGACTTGCAATGTGCACTGGCACCAAGCGTAATACAACACAACACTACTGCCCTGTTAACACGAGGTTACCACGTTTTAAAATCTGGTCACCTAATTTACCTGGCTTGCCATGGCCTCTACCGAGACCCAACCGCTCATATTTTGCCCTGGCAAGGGCTGGTATCTGGGGGCCAGCTCTGCATGGCCAGGGCACCCACGCTCCTGTCCTCCATGTGAAGTAAAATAGTGTAAGCATCACAGCAGAGGATGGGAAAACCAGCACAGAAGAGCACAGTATCCGGCTTTCCCAACTCTATATGGACACGCAAATATATGTATCCTGAAGAATACATTTTTCTTCTTTTTGATTGAAACCTTGACGATGCATTCTTAAATCCAAGCCCAAAAAGCTCCACAAGAGCAGCTCTGCAGGCAGTTTTCAAGGCATTTTCAAGTGTATTTGGAGACATCTCTTTGCCAAGCACTACAGCCTCGCTCACGATCGGACGCTGCTTTAGGTGGGGTGAACGTGGAGTCCCTCCTACAGCTTTCACGCCTGGGCTACACATCCGGACAGAAGCATTTTAACCGGCTGACTGCCCGTATGCTACCCTGGGGATGTGACCTTGTCCGATTTTATGATGGGAGTGGAGCACCAGGCACGGTCTACATTTGCACAGGAGAGACAGAGCGCGCAGGCCACCGAGCTGGGAGATCAGCAGATGGCACACTTTGCTGGGGATCAGCACCGCAGCCGGAGCGTGGGGGACAACAGCACACTCTGGCAGGTACGATCTCTCCAATACAAGCCTGGGTTCAAGAGCTGCAGCATCTGCACTCGCTTACCAGAGCAAGCCCAACCACAAACTCAGCCTGCCTCAGTTCTTTGAGTAATCTTATTTTCTTGTAATCACCTTTTCTGATCATCAGTGTGACAAACATTGAAGTCCCCACACACCACCCCAGATACGGCTGCATCTTAGTGTCAAATACATTTTTTGCATGAATAGTGCTACCAGTTGAGTTAATGCTGCAGCATCCTCTAAGGGCTGCTATATACACCCTTCGTGACAAAATGAGTGTTAAATACGCTTCAGGAGGGGCAGAACTTACAGGGAGAGGTCTATCTTTCATTAGACCAAATGGCATAGCTGTCAAAAAAACTAATATGGCCTTACTCACATCAGACCATGAGCAAGTACGTCTGTTTTTGTGACAACTCGACAGCACACATGCTGTAGAAAGCAGCAAATAACCAGGACTTTTCCTATCTGTAAATCAGCTCCAATTGCTGAGATCTAAGCCAAAAATCAGCACAGCCCACAAGGCTACAGTTGTCAGGTCTCCCTTCTTCCCACTCCAAAAAAAAATATTCCCTAAAGGAGATCACAAGCCAAAGGGACTCCCAGGTCACAAATAACACGAGCATAGCTTAGTATCTCTTTCGACTGATCACTCTGTACCGCTGCTGTCTCTTCCACATGTGCATCATTTCCCCACTTGCCCATCAGTTTTCGGAAAGTGAATGGGATTAAAAGTCCACCAAATATTTGCACTGCTGTTTCCTCCTCCCTTTGTGGCGGATTTACAGTAACTGGAGGGCGAGCAGAGTTCGCCCAGGCATCCCAGTGTAGCAGCGCTGACTTTCCCGGTCTCTCCCAACCCCCTGTGGCTGGTTTCGGTGGAGAAACAGGCAGCCAGCTGGAAATTCTGATCAGCATTAATGCCACCATAGTTTCTTCCCGACTGCTCTCCAGGAGTATTTTTCCACCCACGTTCCTCCATGCATCGCAAACCCCTCCAGCCGTTGGCAGCTCTCAGTGCAGCTCTGCCGTACGCTACTAACTCAGTGCTACACGGCTGGTCTGTTTTAATTCAGCATCTAACTCCTGCTACACGGGAAACGTTCTCATGTGAAAAACTTCACATACAGACACCTACTCTACAGCGAGCATAGCAGTGGTCGGCATTTAAATGAATTAATCAGTTGCAAACGGCTTAGTCAGCATCGCAGTCCTGGAGGCAATTCCCAGGAAGCGATTTTGCCGGCAGCTATATATACAAACCCGAAAAGCAGACTGGAAGACAAGGGTAGCACCATAGTGACACAAAATTTGGCTATATAGTGACATTATGAAAAACAAAAAGAAAAAATAAAACAAAAATTGGGGAAAGCCATGAAACCAAACATTCACAGAACACACACGCTGTGCTCGCACTGCCCGTATATCCTCTCACATGTAAATATCAGAAACTCAGACACAGGACGTGAACACAGCCAGCATTTCTTTCTCCTCCTTTCTTTATGATGCTGTGCTGGGTTTGGACCAAGAGGAAAAAGTTACTGCCTCGCTCGTGGAGATACACAGACACCAGCCAGATGCCGAGCAGTGCTTTTCTGGGAGACAGCATCCCAGCAATCACCCTCAGTGACTAACCCACAGCAGGAGCCAGGCTCTCACACACATGAAGAGGGCTGAGGACTCGCACAAACTTTGTCCCAGGGCAGGGAAGGCACAGGGCATTGATCCTAAAGAAGTACTGGGAGGACAAAGGGCGGTGCCAGATGCCAGAGCATCCTCCAGCAGCACCTCTGCCGCTGGCCGTGTTTGGGAAGCCAATGGGCTTCAGATGCAGGTCACCGGTCCCTGGGCGAGCAACACCACGGCAGCGGCACGCCGAGCCGCCCTTTATCGCCTCCCTGCCGCTCCTCTAGCCAAAGCAGCGCCGAGCCAGCCGGCAGCCTCGCCGGGGACAGGAGGAGCGACCGACGCACCCAAAGGAGAGATCGCGACTCTCCTCTGGCCGCTGCCTGCGCTTCAACACGCATCTACTCGCATCTGCCTGGCAGCCAGGGCCGCCTGCAGAGCCGGGCATGCCAGCATGCCCCCAGGACGCACACACGGGGATGGGGCGCCGCTCACTTACTTCTCATACTCGGCGTTGTCTCGGTCACAGCGCGAATCCTTGTGCTTTTGCCAGTCTTTGCCATGCTTGCAGGTGGTCAGGAGGACAACATCC
>NW_010190645.1:0-571 GCF_000695765.1 Mesitornis unicolor | reverse complement strand
ATTCCTGGTGTCTGACCCTATCCCCGTCAGGTACCTTTTCCCCTTGAATACCAACATGTACTTCCTGAGAGGAGGGATGGTGTTAAATCTCAAATATCCCTTCTCCCCTCCTGTCCTAGGATGATCCTTAGAAAAGAGTGGGATAGAAACGTCAAAGTTGGGTCTGAAGTTTTCAGTACTGATGCTGGCTTTGGCCAGCATGGCCTGGCCGATGTCGAACCCCACATCCTCAGTGTAGTCGGGCCAGGTGCCAGAGTATAAATTAAAAATCAGGTGGTTTCTGCCGTTGTTCCACAGGTGGAGGCTCTGCACCTTGGAGCGGAGGTTGTGCACGTACTGGGGGGAGAGCTGGTCCCGGTCCAGCGTGTCCAGGCTGAGGACGAAGAGGCAGGCCTGCCCGGGGTCAGAGGTGTAGAAGCGGGAGCCCTCGATGGCGGCCAGGACGTTCTGGTAGCTCTCGGCGATCTTCTCCCCTTTCTGCTGCGGGTACACGTACACCTTGAAGCCGTTTTTCCGGCACTGGGCGAAGTCGAAACAGGACTCCATGCGGCAGCGGCGCCCGCGGTAGAGG
>NW_010190644.1:1329-1935 GCF_000695765.1 Mesitornis unicolor | reverse complement strand
GCTCTTCTTGGGGTTGTTTTCCTTATTTTTCTCTTTATTTTACCCTTATCTGTCCCCGCTTCTGCCTGGGCGCCTCTTGCTGGGATGGCCGGGCCTGGCTCCCCTGATTTAACTGAAAATAGCCGTGATTTAAATGAAAATACCCCTGATTTAGCTGAAAATAGCCGTGATTTGACTGAAAATAACTGTGATTTAACTGAAATATTCATAATTCAGCTGAAATATCCATGATTTAACTGAAAACAGCTGTGATTGAACTGAAAATAGCTGTGATTTAACTGGAATATCCATGATTTAATTGAAAATAGCCATGATTTAACTGAAAATCTTCAGAATTTTATTGAAAAGATCCTCAATTTAGCTGAAAATATCCTTAATTTAACGGAAAATACCTGATTTAACTGAAAATACCCATGATTTAAGTGAAATATTCATGATTTAACTGAAAATAGCCATGATTTAACTGAAATATTCATGATTTAACTGAAAATATTCATAATTTAATTGAGAATATCCTTAATTTAACTGAAAATACCCAATTTATCTGAAAATATCCATAATTTAACTGACATATCCGTGATTTAACTGAAAATAGCTGTGATTTAA
>NW_010190644.1:0-1033 GCF_000695765.1 Mesitornis unicolor | reverse complement strand
CCATGATTTCACTGAAAAATCCATGATTTAACTGAAATATCCATGATTTAATTGAAAATAGCCATGATTTAACTGAAATATCCATGATTTAACTGAAAATCTTCAGAATTTTATTGAAAATATCCTTAATTTAACTGAAAATACCCATGATTTAACTGAAATATTCATGATTTAACTGAAAATATTCATAATTTAATTGAGAATATCCTTAATTTAACTGAAAATACCCAATTTATCTGAAAATATCCATAATTTAACTGACATATCCGTGATTTAACTGAAAATAGCTGTGATTTAAGTGAAAATATTAATAATTTAATTGAAAATATCCCTAATTTAATAGAAAATACCCGATTTAAGTGAAAAGATCCATGATTTAACTGAAAAGATCCATAATTTGGCTGAAAATATCCATAATTTAGCTGAAAATAGCTATGATTTAACTGAAAAATCCATGATTTAATTGAAAATAGCCATGATTTAACTGAAAATATCCTTAATTGAAATGAAAAGACCCGATTTAACGGAAAACATCCATAATTTCGCTGAAATTATTCATACTTTAGCTGAAAACAGCCGTGATTTCACTGAAAACGGCCCCGTATCCCCAGAGCAGAGCACCAGTGGTGGATTCGGGACTGGTCCCAGTGCCGGCACTGGGGGAGCCGCAGGGTTCGGGCATCGCGCGACGGCCCCAGATTTCTGTTACTTTGGGAAAAGCGAAGCGCTGGTTCCTGAGGGCACCCGAGGAGCTCTCCCCGGAGGCAGAGCCGGCGGCGCTGGCTCCCGCAGGCGCGTTTTGGCTTCTCCGTAAGTCAATTAGGAAGGAGCTTACGCAAAGCCGAATTAAAGGCCGCTTTTAGACGGCAGTAAGCCAGCGCTGGCCCCGCTCCTGCCAGGCTCCTGTGGTACTGGGGGGGCACCAGTGGCTCCCAGTTGGGCTCAGCACTGCCTAATGAAGCAGCTTAACGAGCATCCTGGTGTCAGGGATGCAGGAAAAAGGAGCGGAGCCTCCCCTGGCCTGGACCAGCAG
>NW_010190643.1:93586-96912 GCF_000695765.1 Mesitornis unicolor | reverse complement strand
AACAGGACTGGCCCCAAAACAGAACCCTGGGGGGTGCCGCTTGTGACTGGTCTCCAACTGGATTTAGTTCCATTCACCACAACTCCCTGTGCTTGGCCATCCAGCCAGTTTTTCACCCAGCAAAGTGTAAAGTACATGTTCACCTTGATTCTGGAATGTAATTTAAGTTAAACAGTAAAAGGCAGATTCTTGCAGTGCAATTTCAAACACCCTTTCCTGAAAACATCCTGCCCAAGAAGTGCTCACTCTTTCTTTTTTTTTCCCAAGGCTAAAAAGTTGAGTAATCATCTTGCTGTTTGCTCGACCTTTTTGTTCGTCTGTCTCACAATTGCGTCAGTCTGTTTTTGTATTACATATACTTCATTAAATAACACCCATTGAAACATCCTATGATTCATTAGCTTATTGTATCATGGGTCTTGCAAGTGGGCTGCATTTAGGTGGTGTCTCTCACAGTTAAGTATTCTGAACTTCAGTAGAAACTTCACATCTTTCCTTATTGAAAGATGACTGCCAGCATCAACAAAATTTCCTCTAAAACACATCACAACATCATATTGATGCTGGTGGCAAATGATAATGGAGGCTGTTGAAGGCTCACATATTCATTTTAGCAGAGCTCTGAAGCTTCCTTGGTCCTTGCCCTCAGAAAGTAATAAACATTTCCGCTGAGAGGCTATTACAAGAATTGGTTAATTGGACAGGTAAACTGGTTTTAGCAATGAGGGCACAATAAGAGAAAAGGTTTAATTCACTCATCTGGGTATTCAAAGTAAAGAGCTGACTATGATACCATACCATCTCTCATACAGGAACTTCTGCAATGTCACGCTGGGGGTGTCATGCATGCAGTGCAGTCTTTCAAGAAAAATAACTTGAAGCAGAGTATGGAATAGTACAAAAAGCAAGCTACCAGGGTGACAGCAGTTAAGGCTGTGTCAGGTTGGGGTACACAAAAGAAATAAAAATTATTCCAGGTTCAGAGAAGGCTATTTATATACACTCAGTTGGAAGACAATTTGAGATGCAACTACAGGAAACTCATGCTGAGAAAGAGAAGATTGAACACTTTGTAAGCTTTCTCTGACTAAATAGAATGAGCCACAGCATTAGGATGAAGCTGAATTAAACATGTCTTCTGGCAGAATCTCAGGTCAGTAGTATAGTCCAAAATGCATCTCAGTGCCATGGCCTTTCCTTTCTTGGTTTGTCCTGGCACAGGGCAACAGATCACAGGGTGAACCAGGAAATTCCCTCTGCCACAGGAGTCCCACAGAGGCTGTACAGATGGACTTGGGATGTGAGAAATTCCCTGGAGCATGAAGAAGTGGAGAAGGAGAAGGCAAAGGAGTGAATTGAAGTCATGAACTGTGCTGATACTGCAGCCATGGCCACCAGCAGAAGGCAACTGCTTATCTGTTGTGCAAAGTTGTGCAAAGAAAATTATAATGAAACTGAAAGCCACATTTAGTACAGGAAATTACAATTGCCATGTTTTGCTCATTATAAGCCTCTAAGTTGTGACTAGGTGTCAGATTCCTCAGCTGAAATTTTTATTGAAGCTTTAATCACTAGTGCTCTTGACTATTTCAGTTTCTTTTTAAAATGCCTGTTCTCTAAAGTACAAAATGTCTAAAATAGTGTGGCTAGACTGCTCTTTTCTCCAGGAATTATATTACCTCTCTTCCGTGTCACCTTCACTGGCTTTCTTTCCATCACCAAATTTAGATCTAAATTACAGTTCTGAGGGCTGATTCTTTCTTCTTCATATCAGTTTTAGACCTGTGTAGCTCACTGTCTTTATTAGTATCAACTGTGATTTAAAAAAGGAGGGTCAGACCCTGTTTTTTAAAGGTCCCTACAGATTTGGTCTGTCTTGCCAATCATCTTATGGTAACACTAACACACTGAGTCTGCATATACTTCCATAGTCTGGGTCTCTTATCTGGTTCTTTTTCATAACTGGGTATTATTTGCTTAATCTGTTGTCTTATCAGTCTTTTCCACTTGAATCACTGTCTTACCTTCAATATGCCATTATAAAAATCTCCTTTAAAGCTTCTAATTGAACATGAATTCTAATTGAAAGCACAGCCTCTGCAGATGAAAATGGCAAATCGGAATATCTACAAGAAAGGGGAGGTTTGACTTGATTCTTCACACCCTACATCGGAAGGAGCTGAAGGTCTTCAGTACTACGGGACTGAATTGTTTCTAATGCTAAACTATACAGAAACAAATTGTTTGCATTATAACAAGTTATCTGGCCAAGTTGCTAATTATCAGATTGAATAGGATTAGACATATGACTTTCCAGTTAATTCCACACCACAAAACCAAACGAATCAACAAAGAAAGAAATTAATGCTCTTCCAAGGATACTTGCATAGAAATAGTAATGTGGGGTAATAGCCTGCATGCAATAGCTGTTTCCAGCTTTGGAAAATATAGTTTCCATGCACAGCTTCTGGTGCAGTCAGTGCCAACAAGGAGGAGCTTTATGTGAAAGCTGACAGTTTCTACCTCAGGATATGACTTTGTGCGTAGTTGTATCTGATGAGAAAGAGCACAGAGAAAGCAGACAGCTAACAAAAAAATTGCAAAAGAAATGGATATTGTTGATATGAAAGAGTATTTACACTCCTTTACTTGACTGGATGCTTCTGGATAGAGCTCTCAGAGCAAAATCCCTCAAAGAGCTGAAGTTTAATTCATCTAACCCCCAGCAGATATCCAAGTACACAGTCCCAATCCTTAAATTCCTCTTAAGCAGTTTCCAGCCTGTAGACAGCTGAAGTCTATAGGTACCACTGTCTTCGACATTGACATTCCTTACGCATTTATGTTTCTTTTATGAACTGTACTCAGTAAGGCCTTAGCTTTGAGTGTCATCAGTAGTGGGATGCCAATCTCACTGCCAAGTATTTTGAGGATCCACAGATTAGATGTTCCTCTGCCCGTGTAGCCTGAGAAAATCAAAATTCTGTCTGCAGTTTCAACACACCAAAAGCCATTGACTTCTTCATCAAATAGGCAGTGGTGGTGATAGTGACTCCATGAGTATCCCCTCCTTTTGTTCTGTTTTGGCTATTTTTTTTTCTTTTTAATACAATGCACAGTGGCTAGCACACTCTTCCAGGTTATGAAAGACATAGGTATACTTTCTTTCTCTCCCTGATTTACATACCATGCTGGCATTTATTGCTGGCTGCATGAGATATTTTCCCTCGTGTGCTGCCTGTTCAGTATGGTCTGGAGGTACCTATCTCGTTTCGTAATAAGCTAAGACTTTTAGCTTGTGGTTGATGATCCTCACCATCAGCAGG
>NW_010190643.1:56756-93555 GCF_000695765.1 Mesitornis unicolor | reverse complement strand
AATGCATATTATAGTGTTTAAGTAGTGCTTAAGTTACTTTGTCAAGCTAGTTCTTGAACATCTGTCCAAGGGCTTCAGTTCTTTGGCTATAAAAAAGGGAATGAATGGGTGGGAAAAGATTTAAGAGACTTTTGTCCAAAAAAGTGCACTTTACCTGAAGAAAAGAATTGGATTTTGACTCACTTGAAGATATTTTAATGACAAAGTACAAGGGGACCATTAGAACAGTTGCAGATGGTTTGTGTGAAATGGCTCAGTTACAGTAAGAACCACATGAACTTTTACCCTGAACTCAAACCAAGATCTTTCTCTCTCTTTCCGTTTTTTTTTTCTGAAGTACTAAATTGTTTAGTTAAACTTTTGGTTTGTTTCTTTTCCTGTTCATATGCCTCTATAGCCCTTATTTCAGCTGGGACTAGTACTCAGCTACCACCAGGAAGGCTAATTTGTGAGACTCACAGCCAGCTCTGTTCTGTGTTGGCCAAATTTGTCCCTGTTGCAGCAATAATAGAGTTAACGCCAGCCTTCCTAATCTTTTCCATTTGTAGACCATTACTAGATTTTGATACCAGAATAAGGAGGTGAGCATCTTTCTCTTGCTGTCTACAGTGATGTTAAAGTTCCTGTTTGAAATGAAGATTCTCCCTAGAAAGGGCTCTTCAAAGATGTTGTATCAAGCTTTTCTCAACTTTTCAAATATACCCCATCAATCCTGTAGACCCCTTTGGTCTCTCCATACCTCTCCCTTTTCTGCTTTACTCTTCTGTGCTGGTGGTCAGCATGACTGAATCATTCTAAAAACCACTGAGTCTAGTAGTTACTTCTTCACAGTTTCCTTTCAGCCTGCTCACCTCCTTATTTCTTGCTACTCCCTCTCCTTATCTCCTCATACTTTTCTTGTCTGCTTTTTAAAATAATCTCCTGCTCAGCTTCTCCCTTCTTCATTCTTTGTTTCCTAATTTCTTCCTCTGAAGTCTCTGTTTCATAAGCACCAAACCCTGCTTGACTAACTCACACAGATATTTGCATTGGTAAGTCAGAATAAAGCAGGTGGAGGTGTGCTACAAGCACTGCTGCAGACAGGGAATCATACTAACAGTATGTTCATTTCATTGAAAGACTTGACATATACATAGCCTAGTAAATCATGGAACAGCAAGGATAGGATATTTGAAGAAGAAACAATAATGGAGAAAAGATACCCCAATGACAGGGTAGACATGAGCAAAGAACAGCAGATCAGTGGTCCATTCTCAATATATAACAGCCTTGCCCATGTACATCATCCTTGCAGTGCAGTGTAAAGGTATTACACACTAATAAACAACTCTCATTCACACTGGTCATCAGCACTGTATGAAATAGTCTGCTAGAGAAGGAACACAAATTATCTTATCAGGATTGTTGCGATTAATAGAGGTTCTCTCTTTTGGTATTGAGGAATCAGAAGAGGAAAACTACATCAATAGAGAGAGTCTCTTATTGTTTGAAATCAGAAAGCAGCTCTGCGCAGGGAGGGATGAGCAGGAAAGAACAGAGAAAGCAACCACTGTACTTTCAGCTGTCTAATATAATTTTTTTTCCAGCAATGGGCAAAGCTACTTCAGTTTTGTGGCTAGAACTTGGCAGCTCTTCTTTGAGTTTCTCAAAAAGAAACTAAATTATTCTACCATCTGGGAGACCCACTTGTCCTTTCCCTTTCCTCCCACATATGCTTACTACGTTACATTACCAGTTGAATATAGCAACATATGCATACAAAGCTTTCCAGCTGAGATGCATAGAAATGCTTTTACAATTACCAGAATGGAGTCAGCTGTGCAGAGGAAATGCTCTGCCCCAGTCACATGACCTGTTATTGATTCAGAGGATGGGAAATAAGTAATGGCAACAGGATTTTACATAGGCAGAATGTGGTGGCTGTGACTTAGTCTGGAATATGGCTAAAGCATGGTGATATAAGACCCCAGTCCAGCAAAGTACTTAATTACGCACTTCATTAAAAGTAGGAATATAGCCTCACTGACTGCTCATATTCTGAAAACTAGTCTAGAGCTTGAATGTTTTATTGGGCTGGGACCTTACATCCCCATTCCATAGAAAGACAGTAAGATCATGAATAACTGGGTATGTGTCTTTTTATGTTGTGGGCAAATGCAATTTTATTCTGCCTGCACTCCAAAATGGTGGGACATGAACTAGCTTTGATCCAGATAAGGTGACTCCCATCAATGTGATGCTGAATACACTGTACTTCACAGTGGAGCTTAGGTCCATGCACACACTACTGCTATCACATGGTTGTCAACCTGCTCCAAGCAAGGACAAAGCTTGCGGTTGCCTGCCCAAAATACAACCTTCTGACATAACCTGCTGTGACTTTACCTTCAGTTGGCAGGAAGAACCTTCTTCCAGTCTACTGTATTTATTTCTATGGAGCTAGAGAATTAATTTGGAAAGGTCAGTGGCACCACTAATGTTTTTGTAGCTCCCCATCAAAACTCACAGAAATTTTGGCTTTTCCTTTTGGGATCAGCTTTCTACACTTGTGAAGGAATTAACTAAGATACAGAATAACACAAGCTTTGCCTACAAGGATATAAATTCCTTAAGACATATACTACATTTGTGCACAGGCTGGCATGAACTGCTTTTGAGGGCAGGAATGAACTTCATGCAGAGTTAGTATCATCCTTTTTTCACATATTAAGGAGCCTAAGAAAGACCAAGAAAGATTGGTTTCATTCTCTCCTAACATAAAGAGGGCCAGATCTTCAGCTGGTCTGTATTAGTACAGTTTCTTAAAGTCTTTGGAGTGATGCTGATTAGAACCATCTGAAGACCCTGTCTGGGATGTCTTGCTATTTTTGCAAAACTGTATAAAATGGATCTACTCGACTCTCAGTAGCTATGAAAAGAAGCTATACTACAGGGTGCCTTTTAGCAACTAGAAGCAGGACAGAAAGAATGTGTATGGGGTGACATTTTTTGACATGAAAGGTTGAAAACATGTGGAAAAAATTGCTAAACAAATGACATATTTAAAAAATTCAAGGCTATGGTTTGGAAGCACTAATAAATTTAGGTCTGGCATCAAGAGCATTATTTTTTTTTTAAGTGGGTGTTTTGATTCAGCATTATTAATGAACCATTTGCTCAGCCTTTTTTATCAGATAAATGTAGATCATAAAAATTTCTGCTAGATGGCTCTTTGTAATGAACTATGTGGAAAAAAAAGTCTTGGCAAGGCAAAAATACATATTAAGCACCTTTCATATGAACATTGCAAGCAGCTATAATAAAATGCTTCTGGACAAATCAGTGAAAGTTTGGAGCTCTTTGCCTATTAAAATAAAAATTTTGATTTACTTGTTAAAATTTTGAGGCCCACCATACCTAACAGGGATAGGAAGAGTTTTTCACTGCTTGAGCATGAAACAGAATTCCCACTGCTGGCAAAACCAGTGGAAAAACCTCATGTTTCCAATGGATCGGCAAAAAGCAATACAGCAGGGCACAATTTTGAAGTTCAGGTTTAATTCCTGTTCAGTTTGTTACACAGACAAAACTGCCACTAAAGATGATATCTCGGCAAGTCCTGAGAAAAAATGCCAAGCACCTGAAGGACTCAAGACGTATTTGCCTATTAAATTCTTTAGATATGCAAAAAGTTGTGGTTTTTTTTTGTTAGCAAATACATCTATTTCTGTTGTCATAAGTTGTTTTTGAAGAATAATGTCATAAAGGCAACATTTACCAGATCTAACATACAATATCAAGCTTCTTAAGTGTTATGAAGTTCATGTAGCTTACATGTAGCTTCATGGAGTGACAGCTTTTGCACTGACCTCAGTGTAGATTCTCACTGTTTTTTTGGGAAAGCCTCAAAGTTTATAAAAGCTACTTTTCAGTCTTTATACTCCCACTAATATTATGTAGGTCCTTCTCCATTCTAATATAAGCCTTTAAAATTGTATTTCTACGACTTTTAAATTTGTGTTTAAGTCAATTTGTCATATAATAGAATCATAGAATCACAGAATGGTTTGGGTTGGAAGGAACCTTGAAAATCATCCAGTTCAATCCCCCTGCCATGGGCAGGGACACCTCCCACTAGACCAGGTTGCCCAAAGCCTTGTCCAACGTGGCCTTGAACATGCACAACTTGATATGCCCAACTTCCCTGGGCAACCTGTGCCAGTGTCTCACTACCCTGACAGTAAAGAATTTTTTCCTAATATCCAGTCTAAATCTACCCTCTTCCAGTTTCCCTCTTTTAATTCTGATTTCTTGCAGTGTGATTTTTTTGTATCCAAGTAGTTCTCTGAGATTCCTGGGAGACAAATAAAGACATTGAGTATGACAATGAGGTTGAGGTTGCTCTTGCATGTTCCAGAAAGGAAGTAGATTAATAAGATTAGAATGTACCATAGTGATTATCTGCAGTGATATTTTTTCTCTTACTGAGTCAAAAATGTATCTGGTTACACTACACCCAATAAAATCATGACTGGTTTTGTTTCTGTGATTTCTGTGTTTATGTTCATTACATTGAACATTATACAATTTATGTATGAGAAAATAGTAGTGTTATAAATACCATTCAGCTACTGTATTATCCAAAGTAATTAACTTTTCAGTTAATCTGAGAAAACACGGCGTAAAATTACTTTGCACTCAGAGCTTCACAGGAATACGGAGTTTATCTGTCTTTTAGAAAAGGATTTGGTTTCAGGTCTGTCTTTATCACATCCCAGCATGATAGCAATACATTCTGATATCCTGGCATCCTCTCAATTCTTCTGCTGTGTGCCAACAAAAATGGGAGCGGAATTAGCAGCAGAAGAAAGAGCAAATAAAAAGTTTCAGTATACATGACGCTGATGGAGACCTGACAAGGGAGGTATGGCTGTGCCTGTGTCAGGATTGAGGCAGGTAGGAGGAATACTACACTGACTAGCGCTTTCTGAATGCAAGCAATAACAAGTCCTGGGAGTCTCTCCTGGGAGAGGCTTTTCTAGTAGTTATGGAGGGAACGGCACAAAACAGGATATTGAAAAGACAGTTTTTCATGCTACTATATGCATGTGCTTATCTGCATGAAATAGTGGTTCTTAGCTAAGAAACTGTAGGAAAATTATAATGGATAATGTTCGAGTAACCTTAGAAAAGAATACAGAGGGGAATTATAGTCTTAATTATAGCCATCAGGGAAGGAACACCTTTCTTTTTGCCTCCTAAGAATGCTCTTCAAATGAAGGCCCATTATGGCTGTGTAATTCAGCTGTGAAACTGGCAACAGATTAGAATAGAAGCTGAAACTAAAAGAATCAAATAGGTAAAGATATGGTTTGTGTGGGAGAACCAACCTTACAGTTCATATGAGAGTCCTAGTCTTGCCCGTGGTACCAGGTCCTGCACAGCCACAAGGACTATACCTACCCAGAAAGGGTTATTACTGGTATGATTAACTAGACTGTGTGGAAAAATATGTTTTTGAGAAAAGAAACTGGAAACTGAATTCAAAAAAGATGTCTGAGTGAAAGACCACTAGGGTGCCCCAGGTCTCTTCTGAGTGACTGAAGTACCACCCACGGTAAATGAAGACTGAAGGACCACTTAAGCAAACTACACATACACAAGTATCTAGGCCCTGATGGTGTCCATTGAGGGTGCCTGAGGGAGTTGGCTGTTGCAATAATGAAGCTCACCTATCATCTTTGAAAAGTCATAGAAGTGTGGGAGTTTCCTGACAACTGGAAGAAGGTCATGTCATGTCCACCTTTCAGAATGGAAAGAAGAGTCTTGTCAGCCCAGTCTCAATCTCTGGGAAGGTTATAGGCTGTATCCTCCTAGATGCCAATTCCAGCCCTGTGAAGGGCAAGAGGTGTTTGGGAAATATCAGGATGGATTTTCAAGGAGAATATAATATCTGGCCAACAAGATTGCCTTCCATAAGAAGATGACTGGCTTGGAGAATGAAAGAAGAGTAGAGGATATTCTTCTTCTTGACTTTACTGAAGCCTTCAGCATAGTCTCTCATAGCATCTGTGTAGCCAGAATTGAGAGATAGGGTCATGACAGTTGGACTATGGGGCAAAAGGATCACTGGATTCAAAGTACAGTTGCCAGCAGTTTGAAATACAGCTGAGCACTGGTTATGAGTGCCATTCTTCAGGGTTCAGTACTGGGGTCACCACTGTTCAATGTCTTTGAATTATCCTGATCTGCTTTACTGACAACACCAATGTGTTGTAACCAATACAATGCAGGGCATGGCTGCCATTCAGAGGGATCTTGAGAGGCTCCATAAATGTGCTAATGAAAATGTTGTGAAGTTCAACAAAGGAAAACACAGGGTCCTGCACTTGAAATGTGATTAACTTATGCAAAATGTCTGTGTGCTGACTGGATAAAAAGCAGATTTGCAGAAAAGTTCCGGGGAGAAGGAGTGTCTAGTCAGTTGGGCTGAACATGAGTCAAAATATGCCCTTGCAGCAATAAAGGACAGGTGCATACTGGACTATATTAGCAAAAGGATAGCCAGCAAGTTGAGGGATTCTTCTCTTCTGTCTGTCACTTGTGAGACCACATCTGGAGTACTGTGTCCAGTTTGGGACTGGACAAGGACAAAACAAGAAATATATTGGCATGCAGAAGAAAAATCCAGTGAGGAGCCACCAGAATGGTTGAGACCTGGAGCACATGCTCTATGAAATGCTGAGGCAGTTGTTTTACCTAAGGAAAGAAGACTAATCAGTGTCCTTGCTTACCTAATGGGTGATTGCTTATAGAGCAGAAGGAGGTAGACTCTGCTCAGAGGTTCACAATGAAAGGAAGAGAACCATTGGACATAAGTAGCAGCAAGGGAAATGACAGCTTTGTGAATGCACTAATATGCCTTAACGGCCCTGATTGGCTTTACTGAAGCCTCCACCTGTACAACCTTCCTGGGTGCTTCATTTAAGGTCAGGTTTGAGCACTCACGCTTTGTCTGAACTATGTTGTAGTTATAGTACTGTCTCCTGCTGTCCCAGCTTATTGGCTGGTTCTTCAGGATGGACTCCAGCCCTACATTGTAGGTAGACTTGTTTCAATATTTGTCTTCTGTTAATCCCAGAAAGACCTTGGAAAAGACTCACTATTTCGTCTTGTATGAAACTGTCAAATCACCAGTCCTGTTCTCTCCACCCTGTTGGTTTGCCTTTCCTCAGGGAGCAGCCCTGCTCTTGCTCCTCCTAGACAGGAAATTGCAATCAAATAGAAAGAAAAAGTTCTCACCAGTGAGGGTGGGGGTTATGATGGAACAAGTTACCAGAGCAGCTTGTTGACTCTCCATCTTTGGAGCTCAATTGGACAAAGCTCAATTGGACAAAGCTCTGAACATCCTGATGCTGTTTAAACCTGTTCCCACCTTGAGTGGGAGTTTGGATCTGTTGATGTTCAGAGATCCCTTCTCACCATGGTTTCTCTGACTGTGGTTCTAAGAAGAGGAAGAGCTCAGTAACAGAACAACAGGGAGGTCTCCCTTAAATTAGCACTGTTGGTCCTGTTCTTTATAGATGGGTCAGATTATAGAATTTGAAGCCTGTGTTTCTCTTTCTGTACACAGATCAAGTCCAGATCAAATTTCACACTCTAGAAGATCTGGTCTCAGGTGTTACAGATCAGTGTTGTTACAGAGGGAGGCAATGTTTCTGGGTGGCAGTGAAAAGGGAAGTGATGGAGCTAGTTTGGTGTAAATATACACACAGCTGAACATAGAAAAAATAGTCTGGAAAGCAATACAGTAACATCATTGTGCAGCATAGTAGAAGGCCAAATAATTATTAATTCTACATACTTTATTGCCCTTAAAAGTACTGTGGGGAACAGTCCTGCACTGACAGGGACAGACAAGATGACCAAATAGCCAGTGGGTCTTTTCCAGCTTTAATTTCTGTGATTCTATGACTTCTATTCATCATGTGCTTCATAGTAAAACATCCTTGTTTCATTTTATATTTGTCTTCGCTTTTTCTTTTGTTCCAGTAAAGTTAAGGAAAATAAAAAAAGAGTAAGTGTTGCTATTAAAAAATGGTGCCAGTAAAATTAAAGCAAGATCCTCCTCTGAGTGTTGGGGATAACCCGGAGATGCAGGTGGAGATTCTGGATTTGCTGGAAAGCCAAAAGAAAGACTCAGAGACTGGGCAGATAGCTGGAAAAGTCTGTTAGTGCAGCTGTGAGCTGTGGGAAGACAGAGCCTGTAAAGGACAAACAGCTGTTAGAGTCAGACAGGAAAGCCTCTGGAAAAAAAAAAAGGGTGAGAGAGGAGGAAAAGAAGTTTGATCACGGCTGAGTAAAAGGCCACAGAAAGAGCTTTGTATCAGAAGATGAGAATCTGAGTGTAATGTTGTAACTTCTCTCTGTAGGACAGAAAAGGAAAGGTCAGCAACAGACTGTTTGGTAAATTCAGAGGAGCATAGGAAAACACTGGTTTTTATCTACTTTATTATCAAGATTATCCCCAAGTTTCCTGTCATATCATGACTCTGTCCTGTGAATGGTAAAACAAACAGAAGAAATATCAAACTTACCCTGCTACTAAATGTCTTTCTAGTTGCCTGGGCCAGCTGTTCAGGGATCAACTAGATTTAGGAGGACTGTCTTGTTTCTTAAAAGACCAGCAATACAAAGAGTTCATCTGTAAGTCTAGAAAAAGTTTTCTGGAGCAGAGGTTGTTTTATCAGTCTTCTGAGATTGAAAATGTTCTTTTTTCTTGAGTTGACTCCATGTGTCAGCCACAAAAGCTAGTGTTAGGAATGATTGTAACTTCTTAGGACTTGGCATTTGAAAATGATATAAAATGGATCAATTCAGTTTGAAAGAGTGCTTTAGCTTTTATTTTTAGCTCTCTACTGGGAAATTAATGTTAAATATAATCCTCAGGTGAATTAGCTGTTCTCTTCCTTCTTCTCTTTCTTCTAGCAGGAATACTTTTAATCCTAATGTACTAGGTGAGAATCCAGTTCCCTGTTTTGTTTTCAGGAGGATGCTGTTTGTAACTACCATGTGGAGACTGAAGTACCAATTTTTTAAGCTGTAAACGCCAAAAAAGGTGTTATTTCTTTTTGTTTTGATAGAGCAATTTTTCTTCTTACATGTAAGAGTACATGTGTAATAGTAACTTTTCCTACACAGAAATTAGCAGGAATTAGAGTTTAATGTGGGATAGGTTTTCCCTTTCTTCCTTTTCCCTCAATGGTCTTGTGATTTATTAAGTGTTTTTGGGTACTGAACTGAATTGGGAATTTCAAAGGGTTCAGAAATACTTGAAGTCTCAACTCCCGTTGACTTCTGGTGGGAGCTCTGTTCCCATCCTGCTCTCTACCCCTCCTTTGTAAAACAGAGCCTTTAGTTTTGTCCCAGATGAGCGCTCACATTTCCCCAGCAGCCTAGAGGCATTGCTCTGCCTTTTGGAAATTATTGTGTAATGAGTGGAACTTGGTGTCAAGGCTCCTGTTTTCAGTTCTAGAAGGCAGTAATTTCTTTTCTGGTTCAAAGGGCCTGGGAGAAGATTGAGGATTAATACTAGGGAAAGCATAGTAGCTTTTCAGGCTGTGTGAATGTCTTTTAAAAACAGTCTCTAGCTTGCTCCTGAACCTACCCTTTTCAGGCATTTTATTACAAGCAGGAGTATTTATATGGCTGTATATGGAACTTTAGAGCCCTTCCAAAGTGAGTGCTCCCTCCTATGGGTTGAGCTGTCACTGGTGAGGTCTGAATCAGACAACCATGGCAGTGTGGGGTCATGTACCCTTGGTGGTGTATCACTGATGGGATCCAGCACTATTCAGCATACTGTGTTGGACCAAAGTGATAGCTGACTGCGGGGATGAATATCTCGTTTCAAATGAGATGGTGTATATAAGCACATAAGTGGTGTGTGGCTTTGGCATGTTTAGTGTTAGATGAGGCCTCCTAAACTGCCTTCTTGCTGCTGACATTTAGGGTTTTTCCAGGGAGATTTGTCTCTTCAGAGACTGCAGGTTTCATTGCAGCCTGCATAAACTTCCCAGAATATGAGTAAGGCCCTGATGCTCTCTGCAGCAGATATGACTGTGATTGCTTAAATTTAGAAACTCAGATGAGTTACTGGCTGCCTTTCTTCTGGTAAATAAGATGAGGAAAGACCCATTCTCTTCCTCCGAGCACAAGAGACAGAACAAGGCTGTCATCAGACAGCCATGCTCTGTTCCTCCACAGAACAAGATGGCCTCATCTCTGTTGCCTGCTGGAACCAGTTCTCGGCTCATACTCTTCCACAAACCACACTTGAGCCTTACTTGGGAGACAACTGTTCCTTTTGGCATGATCCAAAACTGTATTAATGCGCTGGACTTAATGCTAAGAGCTACACAGTATGGGCGAGTGTGTACTTGTCCTCAGACTTGTGCCCTAAGGTCATTTATCTTACAAGTTTAGGGATGCCCATTGGGATTACTGAAGTTGGACTGGAAATAGGTTTTTATACAAGAGTTCCATGAATGAATTTAGGATAAAATAACAGGAAAGAAAATACATTTCTTTCAGATTAAGAACTGGAATCAATTGTTGTTCAATAAAAAATATACAAAGAGCGACAAATTCCAGGAATAAGTTTAAAATTAGCAAAGCACCTGGAGCTCACATTTAAAATATTGGAAAACCTTCAGCAAAATTTAATTCTGATGATAAACTCTTGAAAATGTGATATTGTCATAATGGGCAACTTTATGTGCAGTATTTATCATCACAGTTATTCTGTCTTCATGTATTGAAGGCACTTTTTTAATACAGATTTTACTTAGGATTCCTAGTAGATGAACATTTAAAATTCTACAGAAAACTGGAAAAATCCCAAAGTTGTATCTATTTCCAAGGGAAACAGCCTGCAATCACATTGTTTTACAGGGTGATTTTTGTATGTTATTGTTGCTGTTGTTGCCTTTCTGGCATGGTGATATGGACAGAGCTGTGCTCAATTATGGAAGAGTGAAATTAACATGATGAAATTCAAAGGCACACACCATATGTGTGGTTAAAGAAGAAAAGTATCTGTGAAAACACCCAGTCTTAGAGTTGTAGCATTAATTACGCAAAAACAGCATAGTGGACTTAAAAAATAGAACTCCCATTTATTTGCTGATGTGTTTAACATTGCTTTTATAACAATGTTGTTGTGCCAAAACTGAGAAGTTGTAGATAAAACTCGTGCATTAGTGCACAGCCACCAAGAATCCTGATGGCATGCACAGGGCTTTCTTGCTGGTGGTAGTCCTATTCTTGAGTTTATGCTGGTAGAAAACAGTTTGCCTGGAGGTTTATTCCAGTCCCTAGTACAAACTACCTGAATTCTGAACTTCCAGAAGTAGAGTTTTTGAACATTGGATTTGAAATAAGCAAAATCAAGTTAATTCTCCAAATACAAATCAAAGTGAAGGTTGTACATAGTTCTCTTTTACTAAGAAGATGTTTCTATTGACACAACCAAATGAGTCTGTATGAAGTCTCAATGTTTATCAGTGATGTGACAGTACTGTTCAAAATGGTAATAATGATTTTACTTTCTGTGGTTGGATTTTGTGACCCATGAATGCCAGCAAATTTTCCATCTGTTTGGAAACTATTAACTGCATTTCTCTTATTTTAGCTAGCAAGACACCACCCTATGATTTATTGTAGATGAAATGTAGTAGAGTCAGAGACTCTAAGGATGTAAACCCTCTGGAACAATCTGGTTCAATGCAATAGTTATTAGGGTAATTTGGGGTCAGCAGTCTGGCTGGGGAAGAGATGTATTTCTTTGTCTCACCTCACAACATACTTATTCTAATATTTTTAAACCTTCCTGTTATTAAAGACTGATCATAGCTGTAATTCCAACAGATGCTTTTCACTAATCATCACTCAAACCAAACCATCTTGTACATGTTGCAGACATGGAACCAAACTCCAGAATCTTTTCTGTCTCAAAATCCAGAAAGTGAAAATTTGTATATTTGTCTGCAATTTTGCTCTGTTTTCTCCACAGGCTACTGAGTGCATTTAAATGGCATTTGAGTACAAATTGCAAAAGCACCCACAAAACTGGAAGAATCGAAAAGAAATCCATGTGGTATTGTAATTATTTGCTGCTGTATATGGCCACAATTGCTCTACATACTAATGTCTTTTGAAATATCTTTGTCTGACTAACTTGGGAAACAGCCAAAAGAAATTTTGTCTGAGCCCTGAGTTCAGTCACTGTTATGGTCTATATCTATGCCTGTGTTTGGTGAATGCATTTGAAATAATTCTGATACTGGTCCAAGATTGAACCAGAGCAGAGGATATGGTGCAAACTTGTAATAAAATATGAATAAAGCGCTTGAATTTTCCAAAGACTCTTTTTCCCCCCTTACGCTACGTTGTTCTTTGTGCTCTCTTTTTCATATTTACAAAGGATTTTGTTCCTATCTTGCTTCAGAAGCAGGGATATAAGTGTTTTACGTATTCTTGCCAAGAAAGTATTTTGGTAATTAAGGGGCCATGTTTTGAAGAGGTAGAAGTCCCATAAATGGTGTAGAATAGAGTGCATTCTGAATTAAGACGTATATTTGGTTGACAAGTTGTTACCTTTTCTCTCCTTAAAAATAGTAATCATCTAAATACTTCCTAACAAGGGACACAGAATTTTGGTTTCTTAAATTGGAAAACACAGACTTGCCTCTATATAGTTTTTGCTCTATAACTGACAGAGGCAATAGTGTTGAAAGTCCCTAAGACTGACACTTCATGAGACTACCTGCCAGCTGAGCGTATATCTTCAAGAAGAAATATGAGATGGTCTCCCAGATCAGTGGTTTTTGGGGTGCCAGCATGTTTTTTCTCTGTGAACCGAGGAAGTGGTTCCTACACACTGTGCGTCCCATCTTCCCATAGCAGTAGATCTGCTACGCCTTCTGCAGGGTGAAAACTACCCATTGCTTGCAGCAAATATACTTCTCCTCATTTATGCCATCCAGTACACTAAAATCATCACAGTGGTGATATTTCTTTCTAAATGAGGAGTAAACAGAGACATTTTGATAGGCTTCAAAGTGAGGTTAAATTTTGCAAAAGTGTAACTGTAAAGGACACACCAGACCTGGGCTTTAACTTAGTATGACCTTCTAATCATTTACAGTGAAGTCATGGAGTGTAAGCATGCCAGCTACACTGTAATGTTCACTATTTATAGCAAAGTTGTTAAGGCTAGCTTGACTTAGGTAATAAAGTTGCATTTATCTCATTAAATTAGTTAACAATTGAGATTATTTTCCAATTCATGCTGGCAATAAACACAGCTCAATATTCCTTAGGCAAGTGAAGGGATTCCCTTTACAAACATCCCAATGTATTAGGAAAATGAAAGGGAGTATGTTTTCCTTGAGACTTGATTGCCAATTTCGCAGTTTTTGAAATGCAAGAGTTGGTGGAAGTGTTACCAATAAGGAAAACACAGGTTGCAAAGGAAAACTTTGAAAGCTACTTTGGCCAAAATGCTATGTCCACAGTAACACATAATCAAAGGTATTGCATAGGAAAAGGCAAAAAACAAAACTCAAAGTGCCATTATTTTCTAAAAAAAAGAGAGTTAATTTCAGAATGTAGTATTTACCTTTTGTAATTTTGTGCTGGGAGTACTTAGTAGTTGTTTTTTTTTCCTCAGTTTTTACTACCTGGGTGAGATGTCACAGCTGTGAGGATAAATCTGAGCATTTGATTTTAGTGCAAATGCAGGTGCAGTACAAAAGGAACAGCAGCTAGACTGATGGAAGAGCGATGAAGGAAAATTTTAGCAACAGCATGGTTTAGAATAATTAAATGTGTGCTTTTTCATGAATGCCTAATACGATTAAAGAGTTTGTGAAGAACTGGAAAGCAGTAATGAGACAGTTACAAGACTTTGCAGGAATTCTGTTTTGAGAGGAAGAAGTATGTATCTGAAGACAGTTTTAAAAGACTAAATAGTCTTTTATGTCTAAGAGCAGTAAGCAATTTAGATGGCAGTCAAAACCTTTAGCTGCAGAATATCAATCCAAAGCACTCCTTCTTGGGTTGAAACCCAAGGGAGGGAATTGGTGGAATAGGAAAGTGTCATGAGGCTCCTTTTCTAGATTCCTATAAATAATTTTGTCTATGCAATATTTTTAAGAACTACATATTTGCTGATGTTAAGGATAACTTTTCCTTTCAGCTATATGAGCTCCCAGTATTCCTGGGCAAAGTGTCCACCCCACTTCTTTAAGGGCTGGATCTTCATGGGCAAACTCATTTTTTCACTGTGGCACTGGGACCCTTTGCCAGTTGGCTCTTGCCAAGGGGCAGATGGGAATATCTAACTCTCCTCTGAGACCGTCTTAAATCCTGAAGAGTACAGGCAGATTTTCTGCCTAACCTTTTTCAAAGGCTACCCATTGCAGGGCTCGTGGTCCTTATAGAACAGATTCCTCTTGTGTATACTGAAGGGATGATTATGCCGTAATTTCCTGAGTTGTACATGGAAGAGAGGAGATCAATAGCACAGACCAGATGACTTCCTGAGGTTTTTTTTCGGACCTGTTATTCTATGATTGAAATGTCACAAAAACATGGGTTGAAAGCATCAAAGGCAGCAGGGATGCAGTAGGTTTTGGTCTTCATAGAGAATTTACGTGGGCTTTGAAAATATTTAGGTACACATTAGTGAAGGCTTTGTATTGGCAATGCTGCAAGGATTCTTTGTTGCAGGACACTGAGAGCTGCTGGGAGTTCTGGCAGGAAAATTGAATAATCAGAAATTCAGATTCTACAAAGTGATTCAAATATGCCAGAACATACTGATAGTTTGATGGTTAAACAGAGTGGAGTTGAAAGCACTAAATATGTTTGTCTGCGACAGATGTGACTCTGTCAGGTGGAGAGCATTTTGAAATACAGTATCAGACACTGCTAACTCCCAGAGCTAAGTTGACATAACACTTAGCAGGTTCATGTCCCAGAGCAGGGAAGAAAAATAAGGAGGAGAATGAAACCACATAGAGGAACCTCAAAATGACCTCCAAAGAAGAACTGCTTTTGCTCTGAAACTGTATCTTACTCTTGCAGTTTATTCCAACTCTATGTTATTTTGCTCCAGGCTTCTTTACACAGTACATTTACTTGTGGCTATTGTGTGATCACATTCTCTTAGTTTTTTCTACATTTGCATTTATTTCTCACTCTATCTGCTATGGCTCCTTAACCCCTTTAGGCAAGATCATATTTATGGTCAGTATCTTCTCTTTGCTGGTCTTTTCTTTCGATCCGTTTGTAAGATTCTGCTATTCATGACAAAAAACTAAAACTGATATTTCCTCTGGGAATATGGGAAAAAATGAATATATGGCCAGTTGCTTCATGTGTCAACTGTAAATAGACTACTCTACAAAACCTCTTGGACAGCAGAGGTAAAATTATGTTACAATCAGCAGGCATTTAATTGACCATACTATTTTTAGGTTCTGAAAATGTTCAAATTTTCTAGAACAATGAACAAGTTCAAGAACAGCATTCCAGCACCAAACTTTTTATGGACTATTGACCTACTTTTCTATCTTTAGAAGTAATTTGAAAAATGGTTACTTAGAGGTGAAGAGCAACAAAGATTTTCAATGGGAGTCAAGTGCCTAAAGTTCCCAGGTAATTTGTTTCCAGTGGGAAAGTACATGATTAAAGCTGGACAGAATATATGAAAATTAATTATTGGTTTGAGCCAGAAGCTGTATTTTACTATCTGAACCCTAATCCATCAGAGATGAAATTACTCAGAATTTGCAAATGATGCAATGTTGTGTATATGATGTCTAAAATTTGCACATGAGGAGCAGCAGACTTAGTTTAGTCACAAAAGGGTCTGTGTCTCAGAGTAAAGGTCACATTCCCACACATTCCCTGTGTTTGAGGATGCAGTATTAATGTAATGGTTTCTGGCTTTCAGCAGTCTGGGCCATGAACATTTATGAAATCTTCAAATTGCAAGTTTTAGTATTTTTTTAAAAATAATTATGGCTTTTATTTTTTTTTAAAGAGAAAAGTATTGACTGGATACTACTAGCTTCTTAAAGAGACTTAACAATTCCCTGAGTCATGGAAATTTTGGGCTTTTTGTTTTTACAGGAGGGATATATCACATTTCCCTCTCTCTGCATCTAGCTGTGATTAGAATTGATATAACTTTATTAGTTCAGCCTTTACTGGGGCACATTTCAAGATACAGCCATTGAGTATTCTGTCATGATGCATAAATAATACATATTACATGTTTACATATTTAAATGAGATACATTGGATCCAATCTTTTGCACATACAGGACTAAAGTAAAAATGAAAGGAAAAAGGTGGCTGAAAGAAAAAATGTCATAAATAACAAGCATTTTGATGTTATTAATTTTAACAGTCAATTAAGGATTGATTCAGTTATCATCATAACATTTGAGATTCCCTGCAGTATCTCAGACATTCAAATGGCACTGGCCCCCATGACATGGTATCCATAGGAGAGACATACCCTTTTCCAGCTAAAGCTGAAGGTGAGATAGACTGGGGATCTCAAATGACTGTAAATACTTCAGAGTGATCTATGTAATTTATCTCTTAGCCTGCAAGGGAAATAAAATGCAAGAAAATAAAAGCATCTGTCTTTGAGAAGGCTTGATCTCTAATGGCTATCAAAGGTTTGTATGCAATACCATCGTCATTTCCTAGACTCTGTAGTCAAAGTCATTTTTAGGTAAGAGTTGCCCCATTGTAATTATGGTGTTACAAAATGCCCTCAGTGTAGCAGGAGAATTACAGGCATAATTGCATTTAGTGTACTGTGAAATAATATGTTTTGTTAAGTGTGACAGTAATATGACTTCCACGAGCAGCTTGACAGTACAATATCTAGCAGGGATCCTAGTGGTGGGAAAACCAAGGTGCTTTGGGAAAAAAAAAGAAGTTTATGATATTTTTAGTTTAGCCACTTTAGCAGCAAACTATATCAGTTTAGGTAGCTTTTGTGGAAAGATGGTGTAACTGTGAAGCCTCAGGGTCTTTAAGAAGGTAAGAAAACAACAAGCACTTCCTTCTCTCAGTAGCACTCTGAACTATGACCACTGGAAACCACAGAAGCGTTACTTCTTTCTGGTTTTCTTTTTACGCATTTCACAATTTCTTATGTTACTGGCAGCTGCTTGCTGTATTTGGCTCTCTAGTCTTTCATCACCCTACATTCATTTGGCCATTACTGCTTTAACTCCTAGCTTTCATAGGAAGTCTGGAGGAAGTCCTGAACTCGACCCTCTTGAGAGTCTTAGGCTTTTCCTTCTTGACATGTGAGGTAAAGCCATCCATGCAGCCTGTTTGGTGGACTCATTTTTTTGATGACTGACAAGGATGTGTTCCTCTGATTTCTTCAGCCCTGAGAGAAAGGAGAAGAGGAAGAAGCAGCACAAAGAGTAACAAACGCTTACATAGTCAAGACAAACGGTCTGTGCTGTAACACACCTGGTACGTCAGGCTCCTGTTCACCTCACTGAGGCACATCTAAAGGAATACTTTGCTGCTGCTGCTGCTGCTGTTGGCTCAACAGGACAGGGGCTTCTGTATTCTGACAATAAACACACACACAAAGTCAAAGAAAAGGGAAAGTGTCTACATCAGACCTCCTTCATAACTTCTTTCCTGACAGACAAATAAGCTTAGCATATATACACTGGGCCTGTATTTTTGAAAATATTATTTCTTTCAGATTAATGGTCTGAGTAGTATATACAGAAATAAATTCATTTTTCTTCAGCCCCCTCAAAATTTGAGATACAGTAAGAATGAACTGGTCAAAGTAGTCAGGTAATTCTCAGCTATGGACTTGTTGGTTTTAATTCTGCTCTTTGCCAAAACCCTAACAGTCAAGCTAGCCTGTTATTGGACAGTTATTTAATAATATACTCCTATGGCTGAGAGTATTAAACATACTGGGGGGAATGATTTAAAAAAATAAAACTCATAGCTCTGAAAATTATCGCACATATAAGTTAGTGGATCTGACATGTGGTTGAATGGAAAATGCATTTGCATTAATTTTCTTGTCATAAAATGTTGCCTTAGCTTTTCCCTCTGCTGTACACTGACTATTTACATTCTGAATACCGTTTCCTTAGGGATTTTATTTGGTTTATTAGAGAATGGCCTGCTCTGTCTTTAATAGTAGAGCATATTGGTACAGAAAGAAACAAAACACTCTTCACTGTGCAAATGAACCATTTAGGAGAATGGGAATAAAAACGTTGCATTCATTTTTTTCCTGAAATTGCTATAATCACCTTCTTCTGCTTGAATCTTTTGAGGTGCTAAGTCCCCTGCTGGGACTGGAAATTGAAGAAGCTCAAAGTCTTGTGGTGACTGGGTTCTCACTTGGATTTAAACACAAAAATATTGTGCTGTTTTTGTTTTCTGTAGTGTAGTAGATTATGAAGCAAACGAGAGACAACACTCTGGAAAAAGAAATCCTCTTTTTATTTCACCATGTAATTACAAAAACAGGGGAAGCTTTTCAAGGTTCTATTTTATAAACAGAAGATGTGCCAAATTGCCTAGGTCTGACAAAAGTTTACTTAAATAAGGACATCATTTACAATTTGTTTTCACGAGATTTTTGCTAGACATGCAGAAACTAAGGCCTCATCTTCTTTTTTATTTAAAGATGTATCCATGTGTGATCCCTTACTCTGGAAAGAGTAGATCAGACCACTTACTGTGGTTGCTTGCAAGAGTCACTACAATCCTCTGTAACTTGTTAAGCAGGCATGCATTCTCAATACAGTGAAACAGTATGGGGTCATGGCATTTTCAGAAAAAAATGAACTTTGTATAAAGATTCCCAGCATCCTAAATGTATTTTTCTCCCCAATGAACAGAAGTGTTTTGTTTCTTTCTGTAACAGCAATGTCTTGGAAAATAATATATACCAAAGCACTACATTAAAATAACAATATTAACATTGCAAGTCAAGTATTTATAAATTATGAAGTCCAAGAATTACAAGTAAGTTCCCTGTGCCACCTTAATTCAGTCTCCCTATGAGTGTGCATTAGGATAAATTATGTAATTGTGTACTCTCTTTTGCACAGAATCTGTCTCGCCCAGTCAGTCTTAGTATCACATCTTGCCTCACTCCTCATCTCAGCACATTTTAATCAAAATTCCTGGAAATCTCCTTCTTGGAAGTGACCGAAGCGCCTTAGCCAACACTTGCCCCATCAAGAGTCTCTGAGGTACACACAGCGGGGAATGTTTCAAATGTGCAAATGGTTAAAATTTAGCAAAGCTATAAGTTGTTGGGAATGTGTTCTTGTATGGTGATATTTAACTACAGAAAGCACAAACTAGTTTTACTTTTACTTAACAATATGAGGTGCTGTGTTGAAAGTAGCATGTCTGGGGCCCAACAAAAGATAAGATGTTAATATAATCCATGTTCACAGTTACAATATAAACAGTGAAGCATGGTCTGGGGTTTTGTTTCAAGTTATTGCTGGTGAGCTCCCATTGTAATAACCAGCATTCCAAATCCATCCTTCAGGCCCAGAAAATAGGAAAATGGTTAAATTGCTTGAAATATTGATTAAAACTTGCAGTTAAATATTATACCTCTCCCTTTTAGCTGCAGAGAGTTTTTATAGGGAAATTCCCCTCTTTGTCTGTCTTTTAGGCTACAATAGTTCTTCTGAGACAGAAAGAGTGGTTTGGAGTTCCTAGATTCTCTGTTGCTACTCACTCTGCTTCTGTTTCCTGGAGGACAAAAGAAGACAAATGTTCAAAGAAGGGGTAAAGAAAGAGAAACAAGCCAGAAAATGCAATTTCTGCCTGAGGTGCTGACTCAGACATTCATGAGTGGCAGACCTCAAGTACAGCCTATGTTCTGATCGGCCAGCTAGATATGTGGAAGAGTTATGCCAGCACTGATTGGGGTGCTTGCTTTCAGCTGCCTTTTGTTGGTTTTCCATCACTGTTACAAGAGATGCAATGTGTATGAGACAAGGAGAGAGGAGGAAAGAACAAGAAAGCAAGAACTGAATAGGAAAGGCAGACATGCAAAAGTTAAAAAAGGAATAGGACAAATTGAATATTCTGCTGTTTATCATAGTCTTACACAACAGTCAACAGATCAAATAAACCCATTCTTCACTCAAGTCTCAAACTTGTTTATTAAACTGTTAGTAAGATTAAGGATCAAAGTATAAACTTGACATTATAAAAGGATGGTGAATGTTAATGGCAATTTCATTCCCAGTACATGAAAATATATTGTTCTTCTTCTCACTGTTATTCTACCAGTTATCTTACAAGTCTTATTCCTCAGGGAGTTGTGCTTAAAAGAGTTGCAGCTCTGAGCAAACTCTGGATGGGAACATATTCAGACTTCCTGTCATTAATCAGAGAAGTCTCTAGATCCGTGGCAGCGTTTAAAGCTTTGTCACAATAATTTTTTACTTTTTTTTTGTTTCTATCAGGTCTGCTTTTGCAACTCACTTTCCATGATTTGATTATTTGGTTTAGTCAGAGGTTGTTCAGAAAGGTTTTTTTCCATAAGCTCATATGATAATATATTACTTCGATAAAATGTCAGATTGGCATAGTATGTTCTCCTTTTCTCTCGGCATAGACCTCACATCCCTCACAGACAGAGCTGAACTGTCACATTGGGACTGTTACATACAGCATCCCAGGTTACTTTCATCTTGGAGAGTTTTAATAGATTTAGTGTGAACAAATATGATTTGGGCTCCACTGCAACAAACATGGTGGTGTAGCTGACTGTGAGACAGTCCTTGCTGTGACTAGCTTCCTACCCAAGTTGGTAAGACAGAAGAAAAGGATATGTAATACAGTCACAGCGTTTAACCAAGGGTATTCAATTGTTATATATGTGAGTGTATTTTTTTTTCTTTTATTTTGGGTAGGAAAGCACTGATGTAATCTGTTTACATACTTGCACTGTTTTTGCAACATATGGAGCCTTTTAGCCTGGTTTCTTCAATAAGTCCAGCAGTCTATTACTGAAATATAAGGAACTGTGGTAGAAAAGAAGAATTGTCTTAAAAGCTACTAAGATGATTCGGGAACTGAAGCATCTCTCATATGAGGAAAGGCTGAGAGAGCTCTGCCTGTTTAGCCTGGAGAAGAGGAGACTTGAGAGAGGATCTCATTAACGCTTATAAATATCTAAAGGGTGGGTGTCAGGAGGATGGGACCAGACTCTTCTCGGTTGTGCCTAGTGACAGGACAAGTGGCAATGGTCACAAACAAGAACACAGGAGGTTTAATTTAAACATGAGGAAAAACTTCTTTACTGTAAGGGTGACAGAGCACTGGAACAGGCTGCCAAGATTGGTTGTGGAGTCTCCTTCTCTGGAGACATTAAAAACCCACCCGGACATGTTCCTGTGTGATCATCTCTGGGTGATTCTACTCTAGCAGGGAGGTTGGACTAGATGATCTTCAGCAGTCCCTTCCAACCCCTACAATCCTGTGATTAATTCTGTGAAAACCATGTGCTCCATTACAATATAATTGTATACCTGTGATAACTAACATTGGCATGAATTTTAATATCTGCTTTTTACGACTTATACTGTTTAGCTCTTTTAGTCAGATTCTAGAATTAACCTGGACTGACTCTTTCCTTTAATAGCCAGTTTTACTTTCTCTTTACATAATTTCTCTCTTCTTTGTCAGGGAAAGGTATGAATTAATTCCTCTATTCCTCTTATTTTAACAGCGTAGTTAGAAAAAGGGGGAAAGGAGGGAGGGGGAAAAGAAGAAGAAGAGAAGAGAAGCAGCGAGGAAGAAAGGCAGAGAACATCTGGTGATGCTTGTTCTTTTAATACTCACATGAATCATTTGGAAAGAAGCCAACACCTACACTTATATTTTTGAGACTGAACAATGGATACGGTGGTTTTAAAAATTTGGAAGCACACTTTGGGTAATTCTTATGTATAAAGAAACCTTCTAAGATCAGTTCAATGTGCCTGGCAGATGCCACTTACAGTTTCAAATGATTCATTGATGCCACCCAAAAAAGTATGAGAGCACAATGTCCTTTATGAATACAGTGTCCAGGACTGGCCAAACTACTTGTGGAGTGCTTACAGTTGGAGTTGATATGGTTAGAAATATATTCAGTCATGTGCTTCTACTTTTAAATAAAAGTTTCTGCCAAGCAGAGGGAAAAAAAGCCTACTTGATTCTCTTAGCTTTTTTCTTAATATCTATAGTGCAAAATAATATTAAAAGGAAAATTCTATATAGAAAAACATTTCAAAAATCAGAAGCCTATTGTTATTATAGCATCTAAATTGGTTATAGCTGATCATACTCGTGTTTAAGGAGCAATACGTTAGTAACTTCAGCAGCCAGAGGAAAGGCATGGAGGAGCAGAAAATGTTAAATCATGCTGATGGACCAATGCTGCTTGTAGGAAAGGGGTAGGCAGCTTAAAGATAGGGGATATATTTGAAGAGGAGAAAAACTCTATTACTAGTAGACCAAAGAGATCAATGGATGTGGTTTGGCTCACTTTCATGGGTGTGTCTGGTTTTTTTTGTCTTAGAGTATACTTGAGATAACTGTGATTTGTATGTTGTCTTAAGAGTTACTTATATAGGTTTTTTTTTTCAAAGAGTAAGTGTATAAGAGATTTGCACTGTGTGAAAAAAATCTATCTTTCTGTGGCTTTCAAGCCTGAACATCTAACATACATACTGGGGTTTTGTTGACATTAGCTTTTGCTTTAAAAAACATACTTTCTGCTAGTGAAAGCTCATTTACTACAAGATTTGCAGTGTAAAGGTTGCAATGTAAGAGAGGGCTCTGAATTGACAAGCCAAGACTTGTTAACTTTTGTTAAACTTCTAGTATTTCATTTTGTGAACTTTCTCTCTCAACCCTCTAGTTTCCTTTTATATGTATATTTTACTTAGCTGTTTAATACTGACTGTAAGTCCTGTTGGGAAGATGTTACTACTTTTAGTTATTGGTTCAATGCTGGTTCCATGCTGGAATCTTCATCCTGGATTGTTTTTTATGAGATGTATCATAAAACAGATATTCATTCAGTGTTGAACTGACTAAACATGGCAGATCACTTTGAAAGCACGATCATGAAACTGTTAGATCCCTCAAATACCACAAAAATCAGAGAAATTTCTGAATAAAAATTTTTGAAAAGTTTTGCTTGCTAGAAATTTGGTATTTCACCTTTCATTCTAGTCTGAGATGAAAATATTTAAGTTCTGTTCATTGAATTGTTGGAGTTGAGTAGACTGACAGATACTTCAGAAAAAACATCAAAATTTTGCAGGACTTCTGAAGTATTTAAACCAGTCAACATCTCGGATTAATCTTTCAGACCAAGTGATTTTTCATTACTGCTTTTTTCCAGAGTTGAAACAGGATACTTGAATATTGTCAATATTATCAACTCTTGTAAAGCAAACATGGAATTCCCTGACAAATAGCTAAAACAAGACGCTGTGAATTGCTTTTTTGGCTGTTGTGTCTTCAGCTGGGGAAACAGAAACCTTAACTTTGGAAAGACAGACTGAAAGCCTTTTTCTTCATTTGTCCTTGAAGGCCATGTTTTGAGAAATATGGGTGAGTGGTCTCTGCACAACACTTTGTTCATTTATATATATTATTTACTATTTTTTAATCTTGAAACAAGAGGTCTGTGCGTGTAGATATGTAGTTAGGTTGCCGCAGTTGTTCACATGTATAAAAACCTAGTTGCCTAAATACAATTACAGCTTCCTAAAATGTCTTTCTTTAGATATAAACTTCAGTTATAAGTTACTCTGAATATCAATGTAAGAAAGTCAGAACAGTCTGAATTCTTTTTTTAATTTCCAGTTGTGCAAAATATCAAACTGTGACAAAATAAAACCCAAATGTTCTTTTACCCAGCTGTTTCATGAGTTCCCAGAACATTACCTTTTCTTCAGGCCCCATGTCAAATGTGATTACAAATAGAATTTGGCCCTTCAGGACTCACATTTCTCTATATAACGTTGAGTGCAATACTAGTGTTGTAATGTTAGTGTTTGATGACAGGAATAATTCTCAGAAAGTGCCTTTTACATGGCACTGCCATATTTTAATTTGATTAAAAGAAGTCTGAATGTTTTTGAAGTATTTAAAAAAGAGACAAAAGAATTATGCCTTTGAACTAGAAGCTAAGAGCAAAATTAAGTTAGATTTTCTATGTCAGCTTTGAATTTAATACCAAGACACATCAGAGTCTCAGTTCAACAGGGCTCAGGAAGCTTAGACAAGAGTCTGTCTCTGTTCTTAGCTCAGTATAACTTCAATCACTTAACTGGAATTAGTTTTAATTTAGGGTCTCAGCCAAAACAGAATTTAAACACGTCTTTAATTTTAAGCCCTTGAGTAGTGGGACTCCTGATATACTTCAAAGTAAATACATGATTATGGAATTTGCTGAATTTGAGGCTTGTGATGTCAGAAGATGTAAGAAGAGAAAGCCCAATTTCTATTCAAGTCATATTTTAACCATATCAGTTTAAAATCAGAGAAGCCAAAATTATAATCCCTTTCTCACTCTTTAAATAGGGCCTAGTGGTAATTGTAGTGAAAACTTAAATTCTCAAGATAGCTTGGAAAATATCGGCTTCTTTGTATGTTGTTAGAGTAAATAAAACATACACATGTTTACTAGTGGGGTCTCATTTCTTTCTTATGGACCAAGCAGACTGTTGGATGAAGACATTTTGGAAGAGACCAATATTTAAAAATATCTCACTTTCACTATAAAATGCTTGTCACATAATTAGGAATATTTCAGAAAATTCTGGGTGAATTAGGTTCCAAAAGGTTGGAAGTCATATATTCAAAAGCTGAATGACATATCTTATTCATTACCAGAGCATGCTAGAGAAATACTTGCCTTTGAAAAGCTTGCCTTTGATCTCATATGAAAAGAGGTCCGTCTTACACAACAGCCTTCTTTGACTTATTTTGGCCATTTATTCCTACCTGCCATTCTAAAACTTTGTCTTCTGTTTCCTGCTTTCTCAGAGAGATTTAATACCTACCAAGGCTGCTTTGCAGCCTATTGGCTATGTTTTGTAGCAGACTTTTTCTTGTGTAGCTTTTCTGGTTCTGGTGGTTCTCAGAGTTGTGTGCTGCTGCCTCAACTGCTCTCTGTGCTGAACTCTGCTCACTTTGCCACTCCTCATCTTGCATGGCAGCCCCACAGTAACTTTTCTTGAGCAATGCACGTTATAGACACAATTCTTCAGCCTGGGATTCAAGTGCCTTCTCACGCCTTTAGCGGAGATGCTCCTCAGTAGATTTGTGTCATGAAATTTTTAAATGTTAAAAAACCTGATATTATCTAAAATCTAGTAAATTAGTTCATGGAAGTGTACTCTGAAATCTTCTTAAATAACTACTATACATAAATATATCTAATATACTTAATTATATTAACTGCTATATTGTTAACAGAATTATAATAAATTACATTGTAGAATTATTTCTGAGAAAATCCATTCCCACTCAGCTGCTTTGTATTCAGCCCTCATTCTACTTGCAGACTTCTCATCATTGGATTCTAGGATTACCTAATATTTGCTATTTAAAAATACTTAGATTTCATTATTGACCTCATGGAGGTGATTAATTCTTTTTACCGTCAGAGGAGGAAAACTGAATAAGAATGGCAATATCATGTGGTTGGCCAGCTAACCACCTCTCTTTTTTGAATACAGATGCTTTTCAAGCTCTAGTAGGTGTCACAGATACTATTCCTTTAAATTGCAAAGAGTAACAGATCTTAATAAGATTTATCAAAAAGTTCCTTAAAGTCCCTTTCTGGACAAATAACATAAATATTAGATACTTGCACTAAAATTGTGTTTGATGTAATTTAATTAAATCTTTGCATGTAACTGAGCACAGAATTTTTTTTCCCATTTTCAATCGGGAAAATACAAAAATCACTCAAAACACATTCATGTGACCAAATTTGGTTCTCATTTTCTGTGTAAATCCCCTCAAAAAGTAACTGTTTCTTACTAGAAGCAGATTATACATGGTATTTCAATCCAAAAGTTCCCATTAACTGTCTTTCAATAGTTGCACAAGTCATGTGTAATTGTGTTACTCCTTGACTGGCTGATGCATGAAACCTACTTACAGAATAAATTTTCCAGTTAAAAACAGGATAGAATGTTCAGTTTTGGTAAAAACACATAGAGTGTGATTTGATAGCTGAGGTAAATGCATTAGCACTACTATAATTGCAGTATGAATTGCAGACAATTAGATAATGCAGATTAGTATTTCCTCTATAGTTAGAATGAGCTAAGAGAAAAAAAAAATCTGCTATTTTTATAACTCTAGAAATTAGTACTACAGGTTGGTCTTTAAACTTCAAAGAGAAAGGAATTAAGACATGATTTTAAAATTGTGCATTTATATTTATGGAAGCCTCTCTGACTTGAACAATTTTCAAGTTTATCAGAGCAGAAGTTTTTGCATTAAGCTAGGGAAATGGTGTTACAATGTTTACAAGTAGAAAGTATGGGATTTACTTCTGATCAATTACTTATCAAAGCGAGGAAAAGAATAAACTTGGACTGACTTATCTTTCTCATTAGAACCTATCACAAAGCTGTCCAAACTTTTATGGTGATTGACCAAAGGAACAACTGTGAATTCTCTTTTTTTGTAGCTATATGCTTGTTCTAGTTATATGCTTATTCTAATAGAAAGTTTTACCACATTTTGAAAGGTAAACCTACTAAAGCAAATCAAGATACAGTGTTCTTAAACAACTCACCACTTCATAATCTTCTTGGCAAGAACATCAGTCAAAGATATCAGAATCCAAAAAGCATTGGGCCAATTTAAACAAAGCAATATTTTGGCAGATTTTCTAACTGGCATTATGCCAAGTCTATTTCCCATGCAAAGTAATTTGGTGTCATTTTGCTTTTTTACCTATAATGTGCATTATATGCACAAAATTGAGAGGACTTTTATTATTTGCAATATTTGCTAGTCACAACACTTCAGGTGTCTTGCTTGGATGTGGATGCCATTTCCATTGTAATAAGTCAGGCAGATAAACTGCTTTTCATTAAATGGCTGGGCCTGAAAAGAATGTGGCTTGCAACCATTCATTTTTATGTGTGGGGTATTTAGCAAATTTTAGCAATCCTGCCATTAAAAAGGCAGAATTAAAAGGCTGAATTAAAAAGGCAGACTCATTCATAGCAATAGTTATGTCTAGATCAGGTACAGAATGAGCCAGTAAGAGATGGAGAGACATTTTTGAATGAATGGGGAAATTGTGAACTGCACTTCGAACTTTATCAGATACCAGACAAACCCACTCGTTAGTCAAAATTGCTCTGTGCTAGACAACCTTGTTATAGTTCAGTAAAGCATTCAGCCAGCCACAAGATATAAAGCCACTGGAAGCCAAACATTGGTTCTGATGGTCATGGAACAGCTTTAATTTTGTGTAATTAACCTCAAATGGGAAACATGTGCACTTTCTTTCTGCAAGCTCGTGCAGAATGATGGGCTGTTTAAGGGATAATAGCTTTGCAAGAGGTAGGTTCTGCTGTAGCTGCTAAGTTGCTTGCTAAGGTTTGCCTAACTTTTTTCTCTCTCTTGGTTATTTAGAAAATGTTTTTAGAGGTCCTAATGATCGTAAGTAAACTGAGTTGAAGAGACATACTACATAATTACACATTCTTGCCATAGATTTCTCCTAATTATTCTTTCTGTGAATCTACTTTGCCATATGTTTGCTGATTGTCTCATTTTTTCTTTTGAAGAGGACAGGAGATTGAAGTTCTAGTAGGTGTAGTTACAAAACCAGTGTTTTTGTAAGTATAAACTGCTGATTATCCTCCCTTCTTCCACCTCTTCGGACACAGTACAGGTTTTTACTGTGAGATACATTGAAGAAGGTGCACCATGATGCGAGGTGCAGTGAAGAAGGTGCACCATGAAGCCACCTTCTTACCCCTGTTTTCCTTTGAGCTTACTCCCTCTGTGGCTGTTGTCCCTCATGCTTAGGAGATTACCTGGCCCCTACTTGAAAATTTTTATTTTTGTATACTGATATTTGTCTCTGGTGCTACAGGAGTGTCAGTGATCTTAGATGACTGGCATACAGATGATACATGGTTGTTTCAATCACATGTGACCACTGTGGCAGTCCCTGCTCTCCTTAGCTACACAGTGTGACTTGGCAGGCTCTGGTCAGGGCACAGTTCAGGCCTCTTATTTTGCAAATGTTCTTTTTATATGTAACCCCAAAGCAGTGATTTACTCCCAGTGCCAATGCTTTCTGCTAGATGGCTTGTTCCTAGGATTCTCCTTTTATTTATTTATCCATTTCATTTGCAAAGAACATTTTACTGAGTGACATGTTAATATGCACTGTTGCTGGTTCCCTGACAGCTCTAGTTGTCCTAAAAACAGTTGCCTGAGCTTTAAACACTTCATTTTAAATGCTTCATGAAGTTTGGCTTATAAACTAAGGAGGCAAAACACATCAGTCATTCAAAAGAAGGACAATCTCTTTGAGATGTAAGAATTTTTTGTATTACATATTAAACTGTGAGTTGAAGTGAAGCTGAGGTTTGGGACAAATGGAGATTGTGAAGGAGCGTAAGGTACTCCATCTAAAGACTTGATCAAAACGATTTCCATATGGCAAATACAGATTTTAGACTACATTTACCTGGTTTTTATCTGATTTATTTGGAGATGCAGTGCTTGTCAGAATGACCTACTGAATCAAACCAAAGTTTTGCCTGGCCCTGTGTCTCACCTCTGACTGTTGCTGATGGAAGATGATAAAATCAACTTACAAAAACATACTGGCTTGGTATAACCTCCGAGCTTCTGAAAATCTTGGTCATAAGGACTGATTGAGATAGATATGGTGTCACTGTTTCTAACCACTGCTGTGGTTATTGTCTTTATAATTTTGTGTAATCACTTTTTGAACCCTGGAAAACATTTAGCATTCACAAAGTCTATTGCAAACCAAGTCTGTTTTTACCAAAAGTCTGCTGGAAGAACTGCTCCTTTCCCACTTAATACAACAGTTTGACAAGAACACAGCAAAGGCTGTTTGTAGATACAGCGGAATCCTTCTGAAAAGGATAAAAATAGTTCGATAAACTTATTTTAAAGCTGGTACTGGAATTATTTGTATAGTTTTTATGTAACTGTTGATGGCAGCAGACTACCTTTTCATAAACTATAATATGAATAGTGGCAATTATTGCTGTTGTTTTTCGTTTAATACAAAACCATTTTATATATTATGCAAGAAACCAGGAAATTTGTTTCCAATCTTTTTTGAGTATTTGCCTCTTGGCAGCAGTCTTGTATGACAGGCACTTTCCACTTTAGTGTATGTATTTTTGGATGGGAATATCCGGTACTATTATTCAGATAGAAATAACATCTTTCCAGCTATTGTAGAGGTATAAAGTCAAAGTTGCTGTACTAAAGAGATTAAACTGGATATAAGTCATTCTGTGGGCTCTGTAGTTTTTAAAACTTCGTAGTGAGTTGTACATTTGTCTGTTTGGTGAGTGTTCTCAGGACCTGCCACTCTCCTGTGAGAACAACTCCATGAATGGCATTGGTCCAACACCTGAGCTGGGAACTCAGAGTTTAAGGGTCTTATTTAGCACTTAAAAAAGCACTTTAAAAAGTACTTTAAAGAACTACTTTTAAAATAATTTAAAGTAAAACAGAAACTGCAGAATAAGCAAACAAATAGAAATAATTTAATACAGATATTGTGTGAAAGAAGTGAATAACTGGTAGAGATTTAACTTGTAAAGCATTTTCCAAAATGGGCTACAGTAAGCCTTTTAACATTATTTCATCCCCTCTAGCATTCTCTGTTATATCTTTGCTACCTGCTCTTTAGATCTGGAGCAGCCTTTTTCATCTCTGTTGGTACAGTGTGTAGAGTTCAGATGTAGGAACTCAAGTATTGCTAAATGTTTGTAATAAGAAGGATTCAGAGAACATCTGTGCAGAGGTTGAATAGGGTCTTGGGAGGAGATAGATAATTCCTTCCACTAAAAGAAAATTAGGAGACTCTACAAATTAAAGGGCTGTCTTACATAGCAAGTGGTAAAGCTGTGAGATAAACAAAGATGACTAAAAGAGACTCATGACCAGTGACTGTTTCCCTTTCTCTATGGCAATCTCACTGTGGACAACAGGATTTCCCTAGTCTAATTGCGAGCAGAATTTGGCCCTCAAAAGAAACAAACATCTGGAACAGTAATAAGTTTATTTACATAGCCACCAACTTCCAACCCCTTCAAGGCACTCAAGGCAATGCTCAAGAAAGCAAATCTCAATAATAAATGAAATAGATAAAAAATAAATTAAAGCATCATAGGATACAGAAAATACCTTGGAAGAAAATTATTTTTTCCAAAAACATCTTCAATTAAGTTGAACTAGACAATGAAGACCAAGTTTTTTAGTATACAGCTGTGTTTAAAAGCCTGCAGTGGGTGCGTAGAGCGAAAATATAAAAGCCAAGCAGGACATTGGAGTGTGAATTACCTTGGAGATTAGAATATGGCAAGAGGATAGGAGGAAAGTAATTTCGGAGTCACAGACAGGACATTTTGATTATCTGAATGTTTTTTACTCTAATTAAGATGTTTAGATAAACATTTGGCAGGCTAATTGCTTTTGAAATCTAAATACAGTACCTAAAATGGAAAAATCTCACTGTAGCTAGCTGACAGCACTGGAAAAATAATCTGTTTCTCCTCATTTTTTAAAAAAGTCTTGTTAATTAATGAAGATACATAAAACCCAATAAAGTCTCTGCTTCTGGGTGCATCCATTAATCTGTCTGTGCAAGAGACCAGTGTGATTGACTCCCTATGTTTGATTTCAGTGGACTTCTGCAGTACTGCTTAATCAGTTTGGGTGAGATGTGAGTTGAAGCCTTCTGCTCAGAGATTAATTAATTTGTTTCTCAGCCAAAAGTATAAAAAGTCTTGACAGTTTCGTAAGATATGGTCTAAGTGCACTGTGACTTCTCAAAAGTAATAGGAATAGAAAGCAGTAAGACTGTATTGTTGCTATGTCTTGCGCAGGTCTCTCATCAGTGTATTCATAGCCATTTATTTCCTCCTACCTTCTAGATGAGGCTATCAAGGATATTTTGCCCTTATGATCACATAGTACATAGCTACTGAATTTTCTTGTTTTCTTACTTCAGAAATATAAACTTTCACTTTCCTTTATCAGACAGAAGTGAGTCTTTGTGATTAGATAGGAGGCTGAAGGATCACCATAGCTACAGACTTCAGCATCCCATCAAGAGTTCACACACAGTGTTTACCCTGGGCTCTAGTAAATCACAGAAGTCAGATCTTAAAATTGGTATATTTTGATTCAAACAAAAAAATATACATTTTGTTTGATATTAATGTGTCTAATGATAAAAGTTACCTTTCCTTCATTAAAAAAGTTATGAGAAGGAAAGATTCAAAATAGAATACATATAAAAATTAAATTGAACTGTCTAAACTGCTTCTAAAGTATGTGATAGAGACAAAACACACAGTGGTATTTTCTGGCTTAGTGTCTGTCTTGGCATGTTGTTTTTCAAATCATTTGTGGTTTTGCCACATGTAGGTAATGCAGTCATATCACACACTTGCCAATAAAAACTTTCCTAACACTACAGATCATCATGAATTCACTTAAGATCTGTGTGGGAAGGGTAAATCCTTTTATAAACAGAAAAGTCTTCAATAGTTAGCTATAGCAGCATATGTGCACACAGCTATGTATATTGTAGCCCAGCTGATAACAGTGCTTGTTATTAAGGTTGCTCGGCACTTTCTCATAAATAGCTGGAGTCTGTTTCATAATGACTTTGCCAAAGTTTGACCATTTGGGCCGAAATTTTCCATGCTAGGTTTCTGCTTCAGCTGGAATATTTTTTTGGAAAATTTCTGCCAAAAATGGCCAGCAATTTCCAAGAATTATGTTAAGGAAAAATGTTTTCAGCTTTTAAAATTATTTTGATCATCTTCTCTTAGAAAAGCTCTAGCACAGTTTGCTCTGAAGGAGTGATTTGAGATTTGGAGGAATGATGGCCCTCATATCAAGAATGTGTTTTTAAATTTACTTATGAAAATCCATCAATTGTTGATCTATTTACAATTGCAGAAGCATAGTTTACACATTCTTCGCAGATAGATGTTAAAGTTCTGAAGCTAAAATTTCTCAGACATTTTTCCCTCAGAGGGCTAGTCTGTTCCCTTCACACCTGCTGACTGGGCTGTAAGTAATCGATTCTTTTAGGAAGCGCTGGACTGTATGTGTGTTTGACAAGAGAAGAAATGACACACTGGGATTTTGTGGTCTGTTTCAAGCTCAGTTTCAGAAGAGTCTGAAATTGTCCTGGTATTTCCCACAATTTAACCCTATTGCACCATCCTCCATCAATCCAAGTCACTCATACACTCTTCACTTGCTGCAATCTGTTTGTCTGGACAGTCTCAGTTTTATCCCCAGTCTGGGTCACATGCTGCCTCATTTTGCTGGAGGAGGACCTTTGCTGCATGTAAGGATTGATTGCTGATGGCGCTATGGCATTAGGATTAAGTCACAGAATCATAGACTCATAGAACAGTTTTGATTGGAGAAGACCTTTAAGATCATCTAGTCCAACCATTGAACCAGCCCTAAGTCTGCCATGAGACATGTCGCTAAGCACATCATCTACTCGTCTTTTAAACACCTCCAGGGATGAAGACTCAACCACCTCCCTGGGCAGCCTGTTCCAGTGCTCGACAACCCTTTCAGTAAAGAAATTCCTCCTAATATCCAACCTAAACCTCCCCTGGTACAACTTGAGGCCATTACCCCTTGTCTTATCACTATCTACAAAGGAGAAGAGACTGACCCTCACCTCGCTACAACTTCCTTTCAGGCAGTTGTAGAGGGCAGTAGGGTCTCCTCTCAGTCTCCTTTTCTCCACACTAAACAACCCCAGCTCCCTCAGCTGGTCCTCATAAGACTTGTGCTATAAACCCTTCACCAGAAGGTCAAGAAGCTGTTAAGCACTAGATCTGTGGGTGACCTCTTATGGTCTCGAGAGAGAAAAAAAATATAATGGGCTTTGAGAAGACCTGCCATCATTGTAAACTAAAGAAGATAGAAGTATTCAAAAGACTGAGCTGAATCAACTACATAAAAAAAAATTATACTGAATTAGGGGTAACATTTAGGAGGTCTGTGACTCTCTACTAGACTGCCTTAAATGTCAGATAAAGTTGACTCTGCCTGTTTGCATTCAGCCGTATCTTTTATCATAAGCTTGCATCTTTTAATAATGCATGTGGAAGCTGATTCAGTACCACAGGCACCTGTAATATTGGCATTCTTCATTTTAGAGAACTCAAATTTTGTCTGAAATAGAACACCAGAGGCTAAGTGAGAAAGAGAAGCAGGAACAAGATTGTCATGACTGTGATCAAGGAAAGATGTTGAAAAGAGGGAGATAAATAACAGCTTCTCTGGCACAGAGGAGAATGCCTTCTGATAAATTAGTTGGAATGTCCTCCTACCTTTCCTTATGTGTGTATATATATATATATGTATAAAAATCCACCTTTCTGAAGTAATTACAAAAACTTCGAGGTCAGCTCTTCTCTAAGGGCTGGCATCAAGGAGTGAGCAATAGTATTATTTAGTATGTACACTTTCATGAACTTTAGAAGATACATCTTGTGAAGGGGACAGAGGTCATGTTTTTTCAACAGATATTAGGCAATACTGTTTCTGTTTTCTCTTTTCTTACTGACCACAATCCCCACTTCTATATCTTTCAGAGCTGCGTGGGAAAAAGGAAGGTGTCAAATGATCTCACTGCCAGGCAGAGCTCATCAATCTGTTACTGATCTTTCCCTTCCTTAATATATTTCCCATGGCTTCCACAGGAGGAAGCTCCCTTTAGATAAACTTTCAGCACTCAGTGGTTCAGGAGTGCCACCAGCCACCAGTTTCAAGAGTTAACAGAGAAGTTTCTTAATTTACATGTGGGAGTAAGATTCAGTACTTGAACACCAAGAAATGGAAACTGGTATGTTAAAACTTTGTTATAGAATAACTGCAATTTCAATATAAGATAAAAGATCTATCATGGGCATATCCAGAAGATGAGATAATGAGTCACCAAACAGGATATACCTTCTACTGTTCTGTCTGGCATTACTTAGACATAACACAAATTAGAGAAAATAAACCACAGCCCTCACCAGGGTGCAAAAATTCAGATAATACCTCTCCAATATTGCTGGTGACACATCAGAGGTATCAGATATACAAAATGCTGCTTGGGAGTGAAAGAAATACTAAAGGTTTGTTACATTTACAATTTTTAACAGCTTTTAGTACTAAATTTGGGACTGGCTGACTTTCTAAAGGCTACAGTAGATTTTAATCAGGAATGGGCTTTACGCTTACACTGCTGGCTGGATTACTTCAGCCTTGTCCTTTCTGTCTTGGATGAATAAGACAAGAATCAGCTCAGATACTGGGAGAATGAAACAAAATTATAGTTACCTCACCTGTTTGGAAATGCAGTGACAAGAGATATAGGCCTGTGTTTCAGATTAGGATAAATAAAGATAGGTGCTTTCATTACTCACTTTGCATCATTTAGGATTAAATTTTGTTCCATCAAACCTTAACATTGGGGTGGGAGGGAGTGTTACATTAGCCAGGGAAACTGGATATTGCACTTAGCATTCTCCATGTTTAAAATACGTTTCCTCTGTAGCTAAATACATTTTGCTCTTATGAGGTTCCAACTGGTACCTGGGAAGGTTATTTTCTACTGCAGTTGAATACTTAACCATTTGCACCAAAGCTCATGGATCTAGAGCCAGAGCAAGAAGTGCTACCTGCTTTAGTGTCTCACAACCTTGAAATATCTGTAAGCAGTCCAATTTATAGTTTGTGTTATGCAACGTTGGAGCTACTTTGGTCAGGGATTGTGTCTTAGTGTTGGAAATTTCTGGCCACACTGCTGGCACTATGGCACAGGAAAATTGAAATAATTTCCCTACTGGTAAGCCTTGGTTATTTTCCTGACAGTTTTGGTCAAAAAAGAGGAACCTGAAATGTTATTGTCCACCAGTCATACAAAACTAGATATCTAAAGTCTAAGGCAGTGACTCTATTGCTGATGTTTGGAGCATTTTCTTCATTTGTTTTGGCTCATTATACCTCCCACATAGCTTGACCTACAGGCTCAAACTATGTTTGATGGAAATGTCTTATAGCAGATACTTACTGAAATAGCAGGGACTGGTGATAGTTAAGGGGAGCAGAAATGTGTAACAGCAGCTTACCATGAGACATTTTGGTAAGCATGGAAGAAGTTAGCATACAGCTCATTAGAGCACAGATCTAGAGCATTAAACTATCAAAAGCATTAAAGAAGAGAGATATATGAACGTGTGTGTTACACACACGAATGCACACACATATGCACTCCTCCTGCAGGAGGAAATGCTGGGTACTTGGCCTAGTGTAAACAGAGGGACGGCTAGATTGGTTCAGCTGCTGACCCACAGCCAGAAAAGGACTGGAAAACTATAATGTTTTAAAGCCAGATTCATTTGAGAAACTTTTATTCTAAGTGAAATAGTATGGGATGGTTTGTCCTTTCTGAAGATCTGTAGATGCTCTTATTTGTTAGGGCATGAATGGAAATCCACACCTTGAGAAGTGTAATGGGGAGGAAGACATATCTGGAAAGCAACTATATGGTTTGTTACTAATTGCTTTCCTGTATCTGCCTTTAAGGCTGACTTCCACATTTTAGGGAAAGGACAGTGAAAACAGGTGAAGTGGAGTGACTTTATCTGGTATTAGGGAACTATAACTACTGCCATGTGCTTCTGTAGGCAGATCTAAATCCTAAGTGTTAAGTCATTTGTCATCAAGAGTCCATCATTCTGGTAAATAAATTGGGAAACAGCATGACTAAAATCACCTCCTTTGTTCTGTGGCTGAGCCTGTGTTTGAGATTCATCCTGTCTTAAAACCACAGCAAAACCTCAAACCACTGAGAAAATAAGCATTATTTTGAAGAGAACTTATCTTTGCCTGATTGAATCTCTTTTCAATCAGAGTGTGAATGTTCCTCTGCAGTTGGTCACTTGGAAAACAACTTAAATTCAAGGCCTTCAGGATCAGCCACTGAACTAGTCCCTGGTACTGAGGTGAGCATTGTACAATAAGGTTCTCTTACTAAACTGCTGTGTCATTTGAAAGACTGTCACTGATGAGGATGAAAGTGAAGATGACTACTTTTCAGCCAGCTGTGTCCTGGAGAAACTACTTCTGACGTAAGATTCATCTGGAAAACTCACTGCTTCTAGATTGCACAGAAAAATACATAATTCTGTTCCCAGGAGCAATGCAGGGGTAGAGAGAAAATGGAGAGAAGAAATTTAACGATAAAATACCTGGGATTGTAGAGTGGAACCTGGATGGCCTTTCAACTTTTTTCTGTCAACACTATATGCAGTTAGTTGTACTGAGGAATACTGAATAAAATACTTGGGTAGTCAGCAGGACCAAAACAAACTCTGAATGAAATCATAGAAATCAGTGGAAAGGGAATGAGAAGGTA